>NC_091132.1:133452105-133617105 GCF_040183065.1 Periplaneta americana | reverse complement strand
GAAGAAATGAAAGATCGAATGCCCAGTGCAACCATTTACTGTTGTCAGTATTGTTATCTTTATATTCATTAGAAAGCCCCCAAGAACTGAATTTTTCTCCACCAAGCCTGACTTACTAAAAACTGACTTGTGTACACTGCACACAAAAATGTTCTCACACACTATGTGTCATTGTCCCGCGCCGTGGCGTCGTGGTCTAAGGCATCCTACCTAAGACTTGCGTTACGGAATGCGCGCTGGTTCGAGTCCTCATGAGGGAAGAAATTTTCTCATGAAATTTCGGCCAGTGTATGGGACCGATGCCTACCCAGTATCGTGATGCACTTGGGGAGCTACAATAGGTAGCGAAATCCGGTTACGCAAACCAGCTATAACGGCTGGGGGGCTCATCGTGCTAACCACACGATATCTCCATTCTGGTTGGATGATCATTCACTTCTGCTTCGGCCTGTGGCCGTGAGGCCAGCAGCCGGCTGGTCGGTCTTGGCCCTTCGTGGGCTATAGCGCCACGGATTATTATTATTATTATTATTATTATTATTATTATTATTATTATTATTATTGCTATGTGTCATTAAGCCTAAGGAAAACTGACCACCGCGCTCAACTGATGTATACCCAAAACTGACCCCGCGCTCAACTGATGCATTTTTAATCCTTTCGCGCTCAACTGATGTACACCCGAATTCAACAAGATGACCTCATAACGAAAAAAGAACATCGTAAAAGATACGTACCCATTCTCTGTAAAGGGAAATAAATCACCACTTCTCTGCCGGGAATGTAATTCGTGTCCACTGTATTTGTGAGCAGGAACACCATAGAAAAGGTCAGCAGACAAAATGCTGGTATTTGGGTCTTCTTTTCAATGAAATGAAAACTTAAACGCTGAGTAGGCTTACGCCAAATATATTTTTGAACCACACAAACGAAGCGAAATACTTGCACTTAGGGTTGATTACTTTCTGTACACACAAGCATGTGTTGTGAAAGTTTGAGTAAATCTGGTTTGAATGCCCGGCTCTTAACGATGATAAATATCGCCCGCACAGGTGAAGCTTGAGTTTTCCTTTCACGTGCGCTCGCTAGATGGCGGCGCGCCCACGTGATGTGGATACTCCAGTGCAAGAAATGAGCCGGTCGTGATATCCGGACCGCACCGCAAACTTTTTAGTGCAGATACCCTGTGCCGGGAGGAGCAATTAGATGTTTCTTATCGGTCCTTCTAGTACATTTCAGAGACATTTGCAGACATAGCGTCCAACCGCTATAGGGCTCCAGAGATAGAGTTAGAGAAGGAATTGTAATGTTTTTAGCTTGTTACCTAACTCCGGAACAGGATTAGTAAATTTTTTTTGCACTTTCTGCGACCTTTTCCTTAAATAAGAATATAAATAGTACATGAAGCATGAAGAGCATAGTCCAGACTGCAGGCTAAAAAAACACGGGTTAAAACCCAGGTGGTGGAAGCGAAATATTTTATCGCGTCTTAACTTCCAGCTCGGCTCCGAAATCCAGTCAGGCTTCTATAAAATTGAATACCGGGTCTTCCCTGTGTCTAAAAGGATAATATAAACAGATTATGACTTACTTATTCGCCCGTTTTCATACTTTCTCTCGCTATCATAATATTAATACTCGATCACAACGGGATAACACGCTGGAAATTCCATATCATCTCTGTATTCCTGATCTTTCACTGTTGCTACCTCTCGTCACTGGAACTCTCTGCCGCCTGAAGTCAAGGGCTGCCGAACATTGAAATCTTTCAAATCCAGGTTAGAAAATGATCTTATGACGAGTTGCCAAGCTAACTTACTATTATGACAAGTGTTTTATTGTATATTTCCACATATTCACATTTTTTTTATATATTCTAGTGATATTTAATTTATTTTATCTTTTTGTTTTCACATTTCCCGATAATAGTATATCTATAATGTGATAACTTGAGCTATATATATATATATATATATATATATATATATATATATATGATCATAATTTTCCTTCCTGTGTGTACGTAAAATATTGTATTCATTCTATGCTTTGTGCTTCACTATTTTATTATTATTATTATTATTATTATTATTATTATTATTATTATTCATATTCAAAGATAAACCACACATGTTGGGCCAATTATATAGTGTTCATAGATTTGATAAGAAACGTAAAAAAATGGTATATTACAGTTATATGAACACTAATAAATATAATATAATTATTAAAAAATTATTACGGGTCAGTGTCCTTTAACCAAAGCAACAACTCGGTTCAATCACCTGAACCAGCCGTCATGGTAAAGTCACTGAGGATGGAGAAGCATCTCCGAAACATGTCTGACTTTTACTAATTTTTAAATAATTATATTATATTTATTAGTGTTCATATAACTGTAATATATAATTTTTTACGTTTATTATTATTATTATTATTATTATTATTATTATTATTATTATTATTATTATTATTATTATTATCACCATCTCAATAATTGTCTTACTTTTCATACTTTGTATGTCTCATTTATTTTGATCTGTTGTTCATATTTTATTATGCTTTTTCCTCCCTTTGTATATGTTATACAGGGTGTTTCAAAAATACGGAGCATAATTTGAAGTATGTATTTTCCACATGTAGACAATCAAAATAGTTCCTTACAACATGTGTCCGGAAATGCTTTATTTCCGAGTTATGGCCTTCACAACATTGAAATTCACCGGAACGTTTTTCTTTCCGCAGGTCGTTGCCGTCAAAGGAGACATTAAGAGGGCACTCTGGCAGTTCATTCCGAGGCGAAGGTTACATTCAGTGTTGTGTAGGCGTTAGACTGTGCGACATGTATTCAAATCAAGAGCTGGCAGAGATACACTTCATGTACGGTAAGGCGGACGGCAATGCTGCGCTGGCTCGTCGTTTGTACCAAGAGAGGTACCCACAGCGACAATGTCCAGATCGGAAGACATTTGTACGTCTCCATTACCGTCTGTGCGAGTATGGAAAATTTAACTCTCCTGGTTTGGGAAGGGGACGACCAAGATCTACAACTCCAGAAGTACAGGAGGAGATTCTGGAGGCTGTGAACATGACTCCTTCTATCAGCACACGAAGGGTAGCGTTGCAAGTCAATGTTCCTCATACGACTGTCTGGAGACTGTTGAAAGAATATCAATTGTATCCTTATCATTTGCAACGTGTACAGGCCCTGTCACCAGCAGATTACCCTGCACGAGTTAGGTTCTGTCAGTGGTTCTTGCAGCAGTGGGGTGTAAATCCGAACTTTCCTGCCTTAGTATTATTTACAGATGAAGCACAGTTCACACGAGATGGCATAACAAATATCCACAATCAGCATGTATGGGCGTATAAAAACCCACGTGCAACTGTTCCATCTCATCACCAGGTGCGGTTCTCCCTCAACATGTGGGCCGGTGGTATCATTGGTGATCGATTAGTTGGACCGACCCCATGTACTTGTAAACAGACTTACGGGGCAGGCGTACACAAACTTCCTGGAAAACACCATACCTCATGTTTTAGAAGACACTCCACTGATCAATCGTCAACATATTCACTTCTTGCATGATGGCGCTCCTGCACACTTCAGTCGTACGGCTCGCCGGTACTTGGATCGAAGGTTTCCTGATGGATGGATAGGTAGAGGTGGCCCAATTGCTTGGCCTCCACGCTCACCTGATCTGAACCCTCTCGATTTCTACTTGTGGGGCCATTTAAAATCATTGGTTTATTCGTCTCCGGTGCCTGATTTGGAATCCCTTCGGAATCGAATTGTGGCATGTTCTGAGGACATACGCAATACTCCTGGAGTTTGGGATCGTGTTCGCAGGTCAATGGGACATCGATGTGAGGTCTGTATTCAAGCAGGAGGTGGACATTTGAACATCTTCTGTAATGACAACGACCTGCGGAAAGAAAAACGTTCCGATGAATTTCAGTGTTGTGAAGGCCATAACTCGGAAATGAAGCGTTTCCGGACATATGGTGTAATGAACTATTTTGATTGTCTACATGTGGGAAATACATACCTGAAATTATGCCCCATATTTTTGAAACACCCTGTATATTATGTCTGATTTCTCCTTACTTTCTGTTTACATTATATTATTATTATTATTATTATTATTATTATTATTATTATTATTATTATTATTATGTTACTCCATTCTAGTGCCTAGATCAATAAAATATGAGTCTACCTACTTGTTATCACTGCTAATTATAATTGGAGTGTAGGCGTTCATCTTTACACTTACACAAAAAAGATTACCAGATTTTTTATCTGAAATCTGGGGACATCCGTGGCGCTGACCCGATCAGCACCACGGTACGATCCCTACATTAGTGTTACAATTGAAGAACTGAGAATGATAAATGGATAAAAACCAAGACAGTAATTTTGAGAAAATCGAGAAAAACTGTTTTCATCATTTTCTTTCATCATTCAATAAATGTTTTAATAGTCGTTGAAATATGTCGGATAATTTTTAACACTAAAGTAAATATCAGTTGAATCTCCAATGAATTATTAATAAAAATGACATTGGAGTTATCCAGGTCTCACTCTCAATCAAAATTCTGATATTCTTTCAATAAAAAAATGACAAAAATTTGGATTTAAAACACTATCTACCTTAATATCTTTACTTAAAATGTGTTTTAGCTTAAAGAAAATAATGATTTCTTGCCATTTTAGTAAAAATTATCCAACTTCCTTTATATTATTTTTAACAAATATAAGCAATAAACGCATCCAGTTCTCACACCCAAAGAAAGAACTCAAATTATTTCAGGACAACATCTATATATATAATTTTATTTGAACAGGTAATGGAAATTACGGGAAAACGGCTGAACGGATTTTAATAAATTACCCCTCATTTTGAAGCTTGGATCCCAAAGTTTTTCAGAAAAATAGTAGTTTTCAGTGAAATGTCAATTTTCCTACATTATTTTCCTAATTTCCAAAATCCATCTTTCGTCAGTTTTGAGAAATAATTTCATTTCAAAATAAAAGAAAACACACACTATAATAAACAATAGGCTATTACACGAAGGCCACGACCTGCAGGATTGCTGACATATTTAGAGTTAAAATTCAATTGGTTATTAAAAGCTTCAAGACTCATTAAAAGTAATTTACAGGTCTTATTCTGCGATGTGTAATTTTATGAGTACAGCTGTGTGTTGGATATTAAAATCTGCAAAACTTGAGGTGGTTTGATGACATTATTACCATTAGAAATTAATTATTATTATAGTTAATATCATGATGTTAATATATAAACTACAAAACTTACGTAAGATAATAATATTGTTATTAAAATCAAGTATTTTATAGTTATTAATCAAGTGGGGTTCGGTATTTTTCATATATTTAATGACGGTGTGGTGTAGATTCAGTAATGGCTCGAGAGAGCGCAAAAATTACAGTTCCTAAGGAAAGACGGTATTACTTACTAATAAAATTTTGTAGTCTCTCGATCATTTCAGCAATATCTCTTAGTAGGATAAAATTATTTTACCCTCTACATTTCAATCTTTACATGCAGCAGCTGTACCAAGATGCTATGTCTATTGTTCGAAAGCAAAGCAAACCTGACTTTCTTTAACTTTCACCTACAATTCACAATGACCTGAAATAGCTATTGCTTTACTCCCACATGAAAAACCCACTGATCGTCCTGACTGACGTTTTTACTTGCGTTTTCGCGTTGTAACTCAAAAACTGAAGGTGGATAGGTTCAAGAAAAAGTATTTGACATAAAAAAAAACATTCAGAGGGAGTATGTTTCATTATTATGGAAGCAAATAACTTTCAAAATGTGTGGTATTTTTCGGTGAAAATAAATCTGAAACATTTTTATTTGAAGGTCTAACGAACTTAGTTTGCAGCATTTGCTGCACAAGCCACTAGTGTGTATATAAAAATATGGAAACAGTACTATTTACCAAAATATTAATTTCTGCTGTCAGGAAATACATCATATTCATATGCTAGTATTGTCACTCTGAATCTTTACGTGTCCTTTTCTTTACTATCCACACCTACTTACTTCAGGACTGTGATCGTGCTTATACACTGCAGGAATGAATTTCTTAAGCTTCAAAATATCACTCAGTTTTTTTTTTAACTTATTGGCAATGGTGAATAGTACAGATTTCCAGCTGAATCCAAATTAATTTCATCCACTTGCACTCCTTTCTTCATAGCAACAAAAATACGAGATCGTGTGTCACTCTGAGAGAGAGAATAGGATGTCTGCGTAAAGATTAATTTTTTTGGTCCTACAGAATTATCTGTTATCAAAGATAAGTCTGGACTTTGTCCACTTTTCTTTCTTAAGAAATGTGAAAATCTAAAAAAATAATAATATTGAGAGGTATCTAGTTCTCTTTGTATGAAGTATTTCACTACCATTTCACACCAATAGATGGAGTAAGATATATAGTTGTATTTCGCATTAAAACCTTGTGAAAGTACGAAAGATCTATTTGAAGCACAAAGAAAAAATCGTATTGGATGTAGTTCGTATTGTTCGAAAGTTCCTAAACAGGAATGAAATGTAAACCAGATGATGATTAATATATTAGCATCCACAGTAAATATTATTCTTCATATTATAGTTAGAATCTCCTGGTAGAGGGGCAAGGTTAAATAAATAAATACTAAATACTAATACTAATACTAAATAAAAGTCCAGTAGAACTAAATATAGAGCTTAATAAATAATAATAATTATAATGATTATTTCGTTTATATGACGTCATTCCATTTTCGGCCAATGAAGTGTAATGAAATTTTGAATTCCAACCAATCACAGTCATATATCGCGATAATTTCTGCAGCTCGATTTATCACTATCAATTTATCGCATGGTCGTTCTTTTGTTTAGTCAGTGTCGCCAACTGTTTCCACGTAAATCGATGAACATGAATCCATTGTACTAAATAAAGTGCGAAATCCTACTTCAACATCTACATCTTAATCTTCTAATTTCATGAACATTGTACGTATATAAAGAAAATGACACTCCTTCGTAACAATTATTCAGTTAATTAATGTATGAATCAGGTTATTTGTAATTATATTATAAAATGTGTAAATTAAATTATTATTTCAGCAGATAACGAAAACGTATTTCTGTTATATTCACAAGAGAAAAGCGCAGTACATGTAATTAACATTGTTAAACTGGTATTTCGCTTTTTTCAATTGGCATTATTGAATGACATTCAATTTCTTTATTGCAGTAATCGTTATTCATCTATTTCGACTGCACAATGAATAGGTTAAATATTCATAAATTACGATTATTAACATTTTGTGATCGAATTTTAGAGATATGTTATTTACATTTTTATTTTATTCACGAAATAGTCCTAATAAATGTCACTTGAGGTCTGAGATTTTCCAGATAAATCTCAGACTTCTTGTGTTGTTACTATATAAAATGGTAATAATAAAGTATTATCATTATTATTAATTCTAGGTACAACATTTCAAATTTGAATTTACTTTTGGCCAGGAGGTGTGGTACGTGAGAGTTAGTTTTTGAACACGACATAATCATTCGAAGAAGTAATGTAGCAACTGTTCCCCACCCATCTATTATAATGTAGTTCTTTTTATCGTTCACTGAATTATTGTATCGCAGTTTTGACGTACTGCTGAGCTCGGGTGACAAAGATGGAAGTCGTAAATCAACCAATGAACTGGGCAGTGCAATTCTTCATTTTGGCATATCGGTTTCGCTGGCACGCTGACGTCGGAAGAAGTAAAATATTTACTATACCCACACTCCATTTTATTCTCTCTCTTTCTCCTTCTTCATCAGCTCATTTGTACCCTCTTGATTGTATTTTATGAGCTTGGGCTGTGCAGAAAAGAACACAGGCCAGTTTTGACGTAGCGGCTGAATTTTTTTTTATCAGCCCACCCACAATAAATTTACTCTATGAATGATGAGTAACAAAGAACCGTAGATCTATAGGAAGCTTGCGCGCTCTTTATAGCACAATGGACCAATAACAATGTCAAGAAAATTAAATGCAAAATTGTGAAACATAATGGAGGGAAAAAAGAGTATAAAGTCTCTGAAAGGACAAACTACCAGGCAGGCCCCGTGGATCAACGCGGAGGGTAGATAGGAAAAGTGAGTTAACTGAAGCACAAGTGGGGGTTCTAAACTGTGTACACTCAGTTAATGAAATGTTTATTGGAGAGGTTAACCAAACAGTTGCCTTTAATTGAATATTTAAGCATTATCCTTGCCCGGAGAGCCTACTACGCCCGTGTAGGACTTTACGAATGGTTGCGTCTGTGGAGTCGCGGATTTTATCTGACGCAATGTGTATCTTCACCCCCTCACCCCTACACGCAATCTGCGATATTTGCTCTTTTTTTTTTTAGGTTACAAAGCCAATGAGGAAAAAAGGAATCTCTGTACGTTGGTTAGGAATTACTCGTAAAATTTTCGACATCAATGCTTTCAGTAAACCTAGTCATTCATACGTCTATCAACGTTCAATAGGAATTGAAATAGAGCAAAAAGTACGGATTGGCTCGAGATTCCAGTTAACACCGATAATCTCTGAATGTTCATATATTTCTGAATGAAGTCCAATACGAGGAGAATAATTATTAAGGGATTGTAGGTATTGACATTTAATATGCAAGTTAAATAAAGATATAGAATTACGTGTATAATTTCGGCATGTAGAATTATTAAAATATCCCTAATAATATCGCAGACTTCATTCCATAAAAAGCTTTATAAATTAATATAGGGGCAACTGAAAACTAATTCCTACATTCTCCTAACTGTCGTTCAATCCATGTCATCTTTGATCGTAAATTGTTACTTGTTTGTGTTTGTACTGTTTTCCCCCATGCGAAGACTTACGTCACTTTTGACTATATAGTTAAGTAATTCCACTTTTAATAAATATCTAATGTTGGTTAACGAACATCAATGGCTACAGAACAAGCTAAATTGCTCAAAACTTGAAAGTGTGTTTGGATTATCAATCGCAATGGGTAGTAAGAATAAAACTTCAGTATTTTCTCAAGGTTTATACTTATGAGTATGAGCACTTCCTGTGATTACATACACGTAACCACTAGAACATATTCATTTTCGTAAGAATAAAGACATTTCACCTAACGCGAATATATACTCAACTCTAAGCCTTCTTCATCGTTTAAAACTTAGTATATATTCTATACAAGATGGACGCTTGAGTATATTCTACTATGCTTCCATGTTATGGGTATGTAATCAAAATTGAGTAGGTACTCAAATGTTTTTATTCTTACTAACAAGGGTATTTACTAAAAAAAGCCCAGTATATACTCTATACTCATGTTTATTCTTACCACGGATTGTCTTGAAGTTGGCATTTATTAGTTGCTTCTTACTCTCTATGGAGTTCCCTTTATCAGTGGTATTATTCTGTAGAAATGTCGTGTATTCCTTTATGTGAGAGAAATTATTTATTTATAATGCCAATATATTCTTCAGGTAAACAAGTGTCAGGTCTCTTTAGAAAAACAGATACCAGACTTAGAATTGATAACGGCTTTCATAATCCTATTGTCCTTTTCTTTGTTATATAAAATATTTTATGAAGTCTTGTAGTGCTAATGTGTGCAAATAGAATTTTAATTTTGATTTATTTTGTTTTATACAGAGGGTTGTTTCCGATCTGTGATAACGAATTTGAATGACGTCATGTGCGCCAGGAATCACAACGACAGTTGAATTGCGGCGAGAGGTGACAGTAGTAAGTGATTTCATAATCAGAGTGCACGGTGTATCACAGTAGCAATGCCTAAAAATATCGAGCCTTTTTTGGAGGGGTACATAACAACTCTTTCCGAAGCCAAGTACAGTTACGTGAAAATCATAGGAGCCTGCAAAAAAAGGGGTTTCATCATTTCCAAGAAAGGCATGTTATGTATACCTAATAAGACTGGCAAAGCTCGGATGGGATTAATTTCAGAGTGGAAAAAGCAAGCAAATCCACCCCCGTCACAAGTCGCCGCACCCCACGAGATGATACAAATTAATTCCATTCGAGCTTTACCAATCCTATTAAGTACACAGAAGATGCCTTTTTTTGGAAATAACGAAACCTCGTTTATTGCAGGCTTCTTTTATTTTCACTTAACTGTACTTGGCATTGGAAAGGGTCGTAATGTACCCCTCCAAAAAAGGCTCAATTATCTTGGGAATTTCTGCTGTGAGTCGCCATGCACTCTGACTATGAGATCACTCACTACTGGTCTGTCATCTGGCGCCACAGTTCAGCTGTCGTGTGACTCCTGTCGCACATGATGTCATTCAAATTCGTTTTCAGAGATCGAAAATAACCTTGTATTATCTAATATTGCTACGTTATTAGGTTATTATCATCCGATCATGGCTTGCTGTTTAGTTTCTGTGCTTAACTCATGGTAAAAGTCAGAACAAATTTTTTGTCTATTTTTCCAAGTCCAGGTGATTTTGAGCCGGACATAAGAGTTGGCTTTGTTGTATAGATTTTTAGTTAATTGTCTCTTAACATTATTTAACTAAAATAATGACAACAGATCGGAAATCCACTATCCAGGAGGACAAGGGAACGCTCCTGTAGGTGAATTTTATAGATAATAATATGCGCTAGAAATTTTCTTACCTTCCATCTACTGTTGCCATTAGAAAAAAGTCGATGTCATGAAGGTCTTTTTATAGTATGTTTTGTACATTTCGTAACAATGAAATTGTTTCTAATGTTATCAATGATGTACCTGTTTTTAATTTATTTGCTTGAAGTATAATTTGTAAAATATACCCAAATGAAACCTTTCATTATGCGAATAAAAATATAACACTTCCATTTTCTGCATTATACATTTACTGTGTCTGAATATCATATATAGTCTTATATATGTATATATTAATTTGTAATTCCAAAAAAATTAAATATAACATCATTTTTGAACTAAAATTTATTTGGGTATTAATTGATCTCCTTTTCTGTAAATTGAAAAAAAAAAAACTTTTATCTATCTGATAATGGTGTCGCTTGGTTTCAATCCTACCTTCGTGACCGTCAGCAGTGTATATTAGTTTCTGACTTCTATTCTGAATGGCGCATCACGAAGTCTAGAGTTCCTCAAGGGTCGATACTAGGTTCTCTATTATTTATGATACATATTAACGACGTGACAAACACCATAAAGCACTGCAGATATCACTTGTTTGCTGAGGATGTATAGATTAATGAAAGGTAAGCGGGGGGGAAGATGCCACAGTTAAGGAATATTTCAATATTATGGATGAACAATCGGTCGAACAAATTTTGAACTTCCTTTATTATATGATGCAGACCTCTATACTGAGCAGTGATAAAAATTTCAGAAGTTAGAATGTTAGATAAATAGCAGTTGTGACATATTTACATCTATGCACAACTGGTATCTTTCACCGATAGTTGGGTAGGATGCCACATGTACCGAGGTAAGATACCACTATTTTGAGAGAAAAATATTTGCAATCGAATGAAACAGGATACAATATTTTATATTTATTTTAATGTTAGCGTATTGTGACAACTGGGATACGATCTCACGACCGGCAGAAGGAGGGCAAAGTCGGCCATGGTTCGGCGCGGAAGTTGCGCGCGCATCTGCTTCCTGGGCCATGTGCTGTGGCGTAGAGAGGAGAGGAGAGACTGCTACCGCGGCAGCGAGTGGAAATAATGCGCCTGTGACTGAGGGGAGAAATCCAGAGAATTCGAGAGTGCCATCTTCTGGACATCCGTGGAAATTTCTAGCATCGTACTCTCTGAAAACTATGGTTGGTTATAAAAGAAGAGAGGCAAGTGAGCAGCAGCAGTTGTTGTAATAGTCGGTGGACAGCAAGCCAGCCAGTCTTGTGTAGCAGTGAAGCCAGCTTCGGGACCGGAGTTCGACTTGAGTGTGTCCGCAGCTGTGTGGAGGCCGGAAGTCCTGTGTTTGAGTGCAGTGGACCGCAGTTGGGGGACCTGAGTTCGAAGTTCAGTGGACTGTCTCTGAAGGTCTGGGGTTCGAGATACTGTGAACTCGAGTGACTGAGCTAGAAGAACTAGCCAAGGCAAACGAACTGTGAACTGAGAACTGACAGTTCTGATTTGTAAATAGTGCTTTGTGAACATTAGTTAAAATTAGCAGTATTGTTGTTCTCAATAATTAAAGTAAATTGTCATTGTCGTCTGTGGAGTGTGATAACGAATACTGTGTTGCTGTGTGGAGTGCAAATCCCATTGTTGACGGGAGTGGAATTAAATTGTAGAAAGTAATTATTATTGTTTTGAAATAAAAGTTACATTATTGATTGTAATAAAAGTTACAATATTATTTTGAAACTTAAATTAACGATGTTTATAATATTTCTCTCATTAGGCATTGCAGTGGGTGCAGTAATCACTTTCATTTTCGCAATCCTCATGCAGCCATTGCTTGCATTTAATGCACTCGGTCCAGTCGCATCTGTGTTCTCTCTTTATATATATATATATGTGTATATATATATATATATATATATATATAAATTAGCTTTTCATACAATACAGAAGTCGTCATTGTCGTCCTCCACATCGGTTTCACTTAGATCTGGAAGACTAATTTCCTCGTTACTAGAAGATGAAGGGACTTGTTTCGTCTCCTTCGTAGGAGGAACTCGACCTTTGATTTGTTTTTTTCCATATACTTTCTCTTGCATCTACGTCTGCGTTCGTCTTGGACTTCCAATCAATTCCTTTGGCGATTTGCCTTTTATTTGTTAACCTTGGCATCAAAGCCTTATGTACATCTCACGATTTTTTTTTTTCAGTTTCTGATTTTAAATTCCTTTCATTCATGGTTCGTAATGGAAGTCCGTATATTTTAGATGCATTGCATAAGAATATTGTCCCATTCCTTACGTCTTCTATTGCAGAACTAGTGTATTTTCTGACAAATATTTAAATATTTCAGATATATTTTAGAATATAAGTACAGTATATGGGCTGTAATTCAATTCTTCCTGCGTACCTTGTGAGTCCGCTTTCGTGAGCTGACTGCCGTGTTGATTTAGCCGGGCTACGATTGAACATTTTCCCCACAATCGCCACATTCTCCTCAGACCGAGACATGGATGGACAGCCAATTCTTCTTGTATCCTTAACCGAACCTGTGGTCATTAGCTTCCTATGACAATTCTGTATTATCTATGGACGAAATGCGGCATTCGTTTCCTTCACCGTACGCCACCATCTCTGTACAGGAGAACAACGGAATTCCACACTTCATAGCGTGCAGCAATCTGCGCTCGCTCGCGAACAGACAGGCGATAGACAATCTTTGCTATTGTTGCGCGTACTTCATCTCACGGCCACCGTCTGTACTACCGACGCGCAAAAGTTTACATCCTATTCAATTACCTATGTACCACTACTTTCATTATGGTTCCTTCCATATTAAAAACTCTAGAGTCATTTAATAATAACTACTTATTTCTTGTCCTCACTGTATAAACAGTTTACAGCACTTGGACATTGCTTGAAATAAACCCGAGAGTTACACATACCAATAATAATAGACACTTAGAATACGTACATAATTAGAATATAAACAAATTGGGTGACATAGAAATTTCTTGAAATAGGTTAGACAGTTATATATAAGAATATTAGGCATATGAAATAAATAGGACACCCTAAAAACAGTGGCGGCTCCTGCATATTTCTTAAGAGGAGGATAGAAATTAACAGCACTAAATGACACCTTCTTGAATGAAACATGCTACAAATTACCCTACATGCATACATGTAAGACCAGGTAGTGTTGGGGTTGGCCTTCCCTTCTGCATAGCAATAATCTGTTCTTGTAAACAGAGTTTCCTAAATTGTCCAAAATATATTATGATTTCACTTCCATTCATTGTTGAATAATTGCACAAATTAACAATTACAAGGAAATTCACAACCTCGTAGCATTTTTCGAGCACACTACAGCATTACACGTGTTGGAAGAGACTAGCTACTAGCTCGTAACCGGAACCGTTTTACGGAAATGGAAATGGGAATGGGAAATAATCTGAGGAAAGCGAGAACACTGCACCCACCCACGTGGTCTGTGTTGCCACATGTACATTTTACAAGTTCAGTATCACATACTTTTGAAGAATGTCAGTTCTTGTAAAGTCATACTATCATTATTGTTCAAAGCTGCCGGTGGCCGATTAATTTTTTATGTTAAAAATGATGTAGTTTGGAGTACCTACTTTCAGTTTCAAATATATTTGAACAAAACTAACAACTTGGCTTTGCCCTGTCTAGTAAACAATGAATAGAAGTGAATTTCAGGGGCCAACTACGTAAAACTACTTCCTCTTTGTTTTACATAAACCCGACTTTAACTTTCAAATATCCACGAAAGTTTCAAACCACGAATAGTAGCCTATATAAAGTGCAATGAATAATATTTTTGATTTATAATTTCAAAAAAAAAAAGTTTACATAGTGTCTTTCATAGCGTTGCGTTACAATTGTTTTTGTTGTGTCTCCTCCTAGATGTGTTATAGTCCGGTTGAATGCAACATCGTTAAATGGCAGCGGTAGGAATCTTGCTGCACGACCAGTCAGTCGGTTTCTATTTCCCGCCCATAACTGATTCAGAGGAGGATCTCCTCCCTCTCCGTTCATTTACTTGCTTTAAAACTCGCTTCTTTCTCTGGCCGCTAGTGCGTTGTTGTCTATGTGTGTTAACTGCAGTAGAGGAGGAATGGAGTGCCTTTCCTCTACACAGACAATCTCGCATCTTTCTCACAGTTTTCTACAGCACATGAGCGCGCGTCGTTTAAAACTCGATCAACCGAGTTTTTCTTATAGCTGTGAACTTAAAAATTATCGAATCTTCCTCGAATTTCAAGGCACATATTTTATTTGGTATATACTTTCAAAAGAAGAAAATGTGAGGAGGACGTTCCTCCCTTCCCTCCCCCGAGGAACCGCCACTGCCTAAAAATCGTTTGAACGACCAATTTGAATCTTAAAGACAAGCGATCGAATCCAGGAAGTTATTGATTTATTGGTGATTATTATTATTATTATTATTATTATTATTATTATTATTAGTATTATTATTATTATTATCCGCACCTGTGGAGTAGCGGTTAGCGCGCCTGGCCGCGAAACCAGGTGGCCTGGGTTCGATTCCCGGTTGGGGAAAGTTACCTGGTTGAGTTTTTTTCCGGGGTTTTCCCCTCAATCCAGTATGAGCAAATGCTGGGTAACTTTCGGTGCTGAACCCCGGACTCATTTCACCGGCATTATCACCTTCATCTCATTCAGACGCTAAATAACCTAAGATGTTGATAAAGCGTCGTAAAATAACCTACTAAAATAAAAACTTATTATTATTATTATTATTATTATTATTATTATATTATTATTATTATTTTATTACTACTACTACTTACTACTACTACTACTACTACTACTACTACTATTATTTGTCCTGTATGGTTGTGAAACTTGGACTGTCACTTTGAGGGAGGAACAGAGATTAAGGGTGTTTGAGAATAAGGTACTTAGGAAAATATTTGGGACTAGGAGGGATGAAGTTACAGGAGAATGGAGAAAGTTACACAACACAGAACTGCACGCATTGTATTCTTCACCTGATATAATTAGGAACATTAAATCCAGACGTTTGAAATGGGCAGGGCATGTAGAACGTAGGGCGAATCCAGAAATGCATATAGAGTATTAGTTGGGAGACTGGAGGGAAAAAGACCTTTGGGGATGCCGATACGTAGATTGGAGGATATTATTAAAATGTATTTGAGGGAGGTGGGATATGATGATAGAGACTGGATTAATCTTGCACAGGATAGGTACCGATGGCGGGGCTTTTGTAAGGTTGGCAATGAACCTCCGGGTTCCTTAAAATCCACAAGTAAGGAAGTGAATATTATTATTGTAGTCTGCCATATTGCCGGGTTAGAGCTCAGGTCCTTTACTATTCCACAAGAAGAGGATTCGTATTGCCGTGAAATTTGATGATTTTAAATGGAATTTGTAAAATATTAGAGAGAGATTGTGGGTGTAATACCGGGGAAATCAAAAGTATGCAAACAAAAGCTCTTACATAATTTTTTTTTCCACCAAAATATGTAGGTCGTAATACATCCATGTCTACTCTAGCATCAATATAATTTTTTCTCTGTACTTAGACCATTCAAGCTTATGATATTATCCTGAGGACTTACTCTGAGCAGCTATATTTTTTCGTCATAACTCTATAACATATGGTGGAATTTCCATAACATATGGCCGTGTACATTACGTTAATCTTCCAAAGACAACATAGAACATGACATTAACAACTGACAAATCCCATGCCCCAACAGGAATTTCAGCTCGCAGCTGTAGTTTTCACAGCACTAATTTCTCTGATGTCATCAAAATAGTCATAATCAAGATACTGAACATTGTTTTTCTGTTTGTCTTTTCAAGAATCTTTGTAAAAATTATGAAGTGTTCTATTTATGTAACTATTTATTCAGTAATACAAATGGGAACAAGACTAAGACCATGGTTATCGAAAAAATAATAAGGAAGGTAAACGTACGAATTCTAAATGGACAGTAGAACAAGTTTACAGCTTCATACATAAGGATTTTACTATAAGAAGTAACATGAGTTGCTTCCAGGAAGTGGAAAGGGGGATAGCAAAAGCAAAGGAAGCTTTTATTATAAAAAGTAGTATCTTCTGCACACCTCTGGAAAAAGAACTAAGAAAGAGTATATTGAAGTGATTTCTGTGGACAGTGGCACAGTGAGACAGAAACATGACAGACAGTGACTTCCCCGCCTAAAAACGGATTAGTAGGCCTACAATTCAAGTAATGAATGATATTGACTTTGTGACTCAAATGCTAGCGCTCTGTTCTTCCATACAGGTGGCCCGAGTTCGATTCCCGTCCAGATCGTGATGGAATTTGTGGTAGACAAAGCAAACGCCACAGAACTGGGATTTTAGGGAAATGAAAATGTATGTTTAGACATCTAAAGTAAGCTTATAAATTATAAAATAGGCGCGTAGAATGCTATAATAGGCTCTCAATATTTTATTTATTTCTAAGAAACAAAAGTAATGACATCAAAGAAAATACACTTTCACTCAAAATAATTTGATCTACAGTTCAAAAGAATAATCTTCTCCAAATTGTCCATGTTCAAGCGGTCTCTTTTGTCAGTATCATATTATCCCCTATATCTTTATAGGTCAACAAAAATGTCGCCCAATATGATATTTAAAACCACTGAGAAATAAATACAATGGAAAATGTTATTGGAAACCTACGTTATCTTGAAGACATTGTTTTTTAATTTATTTTTATTTATTTATTATTGCTAGTAAGTTTGAAATGAATACAAATTAATAAATACAATGAAAGATAATCTAGCCCACTCCTGAATGAGTAAGACTCGGGCTCAGGAGGTGATTCCAATACAGACAAAAATAAAATTGAAATTTAGAGTGAATACAGATTAAATAGTGTTTAATATGTTTAAACCCAAACTATAAATCCAATACAAATTTATTTATTTTTTATTAATTTGGAGAGGATTCGTGGTTAAAATATTATTGGAATAAAATTTGTTTAATAATAATCTGGGACCTTGACTCATGCTTTGATAAAAAGCTGCATTGGTTTTACATTTTGGTTCACACAAACGCAGAGAATTCGTATTTTTAGTTCTATATTTATGTATATACCTTTCAAAGTTATTAAAATTTCTATGAAAATATTTTAATAAAATAAAATAATACATCTGTTTAATGTTGAAAACTTTGAAATGTGTAAACAACAATTCAGTTGGGTAATCTTTCCGCTTTTTAAACAAATTTTTAATACTTTTTTCTGTAGTAAAATTAACGGATAAAGGTTGGATTTGTAAGTTCGACCCCAACCTATAATACCATACATAAATATAGATTGAAATAATGCTAAATAAATTACACGTAAACAGTTAATTGACAAAATATTTCTTAGAATAACAAAATAACATAATGGTTTACGTAATTTATTACAAATATAATGACTATGATTATTCCATTTTAAATGATTATCAATAATTATACCTAAGTATTTAACCTCACTAACTTCATTAATAACTGAACAATTGCAATTTATATCGGAACAATCAGAATCATGCATTTTAATTTGTAGTATAGATGAAATTGGTTTAGTACCTTTATTATTTAAAGAAAATGGGATAGCTATTGTTTTATCTCTATTAATTACAAGTGAATTTAAATCGAACCATCTTTTTTATTAATTTTAAGCCGCAATTTGCATTATAATAAGCGTCAGTCCAAGTTTTTCCACTAAAAAGTAAAACAGTATTATCAGCATACGAATATAAATCACCTTCATATTCTTTAAGGTCTATCATTAAAAGGTCATTAATATACGATTACAAATAAAATCGGTCCAAGGACTGATCCTTGCGGAACATCTAATTTTCTGATTAACATTGAAATTGCAACTTGTGGTGTAAATAATAGAATAATGTGTAGTACATTTCCTTTCAATGGCAGAACAGCCTACATGTTTAGCGTTAAAAGAGTATGTGCCGCGTTTTACTGTATATCCGTTCATATGTAGAGTATAAGCCTCGGTCTAGCCACGTTATGCATTTTACATGTTGCACTGCGGTGGAAGTTCATACAGTTCTCTCTCTGTCCCTATGGTAGGCAATAGACGCAAGCAATATAATACGTTGAATATAATTTTTTTCTGTCACAGCAGACTGCCCACATGAGAAAAGAAAATAAAAAAAGCAGGCCATGAAAAACAATAATGTATCTTGACAAACAATTGCAGTGCAGTAATGGCTGGCGGCTGCGATGCGTGGCGCTGCCATCGCGTCATTCCCGTCATGCCCCCGTGTTCTTCGATCCGTTGTGGCTCGACTCACTTCAGCTTCGCGCCACGTCAGTTCACATTACCCGCGCTAGAGAGAACCGGCCGGTGTGACATCTGGGGTGAAAGTCAATCAACCGTACACTGAGAGAGGAATGAAAAAGGTGTTCATCCTATCATATGCATTCCCGCCATCTCTTTCTCACGTTGCTTCAGTTCCCGCATCATACTGCACTGTAAGACATCCTTCTTGGTTTGTTTGATCGTTGTACCGTGGCGGCAGGCGAAAAGCTGTCGGTAGAATGTCAACTTACGATGGATTGAATTCCATTTCTCTCTACGTCAATTTGCATGGTGGAAAACTATTTGATTGATTGTTGGCGTCACCTCGGTGACTAACTTTTCATAAAGGAGAGCCTTTTATTAATCCTAGCTATTCTCCGTCATTCAAAGTGTTCATTTGCCGTAGTCCCAGATCTTCTGTTCGTGATTTCATTCGGAATAAGGTGGATCGAAACTGGAGATCGTTGTTCATCAGGTTACTATTCTGTATTTTGTCTATTTTACCAAGTAAGTTGATATTAGAATGCAAGAAATGAGGTTCCAGAGAAAATATAGGAAAACAAAAATTTTAGAATGGAGTTCCATGATAAATATGGAGAAAACAAATTTTGCGTAAACTTGTGGGAACCCAAACCACTTTAATTTGGAAAACGGAACAGGAAAAAATGAGGGAATTGATACACGGTTTAATTATGTTAGATATTTGTTGACGTCGTACAAAATGTTGTCCAATATTCTTTTGAGAAGATTAACTTCATATGTAGATGAAATTATTGGGGATCATCAGTGTGGTTTTAGGCGTAATAAATCAACTATTGATCATATATTTTGTATCCGACAGATAATGGAGAAAAAATGGGAGTATAAGGGTACAGTGCATCAGTTATTCATAGATTTCAAAAAGGCATATACCTCGGTTAAGAGAGAAGTTTTATATGATTTCCTTATTGAATTTGGTATTCCCAAGAAACTAGTTCGATTAATTAAAATGTGTCTCAGTGAAACGTATGGCAGAGTTCGTATAGGTCAGTTTCTGTCAGATGTGTTTCCAATTCATTGTAGGCTAAAGCAAGGAGATGCACTATCACCTTTACTTTTTAACTTTGCTCTAGAGTATGCCATTAGGAAAGTCCAGGATAATAGTTGGGGTTTGGAATTGCACGGGTTACATCAGCTTTTTGTCTATGCGGATGACGTAAATATGTTAGGAGAAAATCCACAAACGATTAGGGAAAACACGGAAATTTTACTGGAAGCAAGTAAAGAGATAGGTTTGGAAGTAAATCCCGAAAAGACAAATTATATGATTATGTCTCGTGACGAGAATATTGTACGAATTGGAAATATAAAAATTGGACATTTATCTTTTGAAGAGGTGGAGAAGTTCAAATACCTTGGAGCAACAGTAACAAATATAAATGATACTCGGGAGAAAATTAAACACAGAATAAATATGGAAAATGCCTGTTATTATTGGGTTGAGAAGATTTTATCATCCAGCCTGCTGTCCAAAAATCTGAAAGTTGGAATTTATAAAACAGTTATATTACCGGTTGTTCTTTATGGTTGTGAAACTTGGACTTTCACTTTGAGAGAGGAACAGAGATTGAATGTTTTTGAGAATAAGGTTCTTAGGAAAATATTTGGGGCTAAGAGGCATGAAGTTACAGGAGAATGGAGAAAGTTACACAACACAGAACTGCACGCATTGTATTCTTCACCTGACATAATTAGGAACATTAAATCCCGACGTTTGAGATGGGCAGGGCATGTAGCACGTAGGGCGAATCCAGAAATGCATATAGAGTGTTAGTTGGGAGGTCGGAGGGAAAACGAGCTTTAGGGAGCCCGAGACGTAGATGGGAGTATAATATTAAAATGGATTTGAGGAAGGTGGGATATGATGATAGAGACTGGATAAAATCTTTGTCAGGATAGGGACCAATGGCGGGCTTATGTGAGGGCGGCGATGAATCTCCGGGTTCCTTAAAAGCCAGTAAGTATGTAAGTAAGTAAGATGAATATAGATCATGAGGTAAAAATATGTTAAATAAAATCAGAAGTAACAAAATGGAACAACATTTTGTGTTGTCGATATAATATTAAATTAAACACAATGCACTAATCAGAATCAGAAGTGAAACGGGGACATAAAACTTGAGAAGAAATGGGTCTATATTTATTTTTTTTTTTGGCGGTAGTCAGCGAAGATCTATAGAATGGACAAAATCAGGAATAATGTTATGAGATAAAAGATAGATATTCAAAATGTTCTGCCCACCTTTATGAAATACAACAATTAAGTAGTGATAATTGATAGGGTAATCATATAAAATGCTGAAATGTAACTAGAACTCGGATATTGCCCTCCGTGCCTATGCTGTTGTCTTTCTATTCAGTTTGTACTTTTATTTGAAACATATTATCACTTTCAATCTGCTTAGTGGTTCTGTATGCTAACAAACTCTATAATGCCAAGAGAAAAACGCTCAAAAAGGTTCTGACAAAATGGATCCCGGTTAGGAAAAGGGTATGAGTAAAATGAGTCCCATATTCCATGAGTCTATTAGCGTTACCTAGGAACCAACAAGTGATGTAGGAAGACGTAGGTATGTGGTTTCTTCATGATGATGCACTAGCTCATATTAAGCATGAAGTGCGTAGGTATTTAAATCGGAAATTTTCAAACCGTTGGATTGGTCGTTTTGGGCCCATACCATGGCCTGCTAGATCACCTGACCTAAACCCAGTAGATTTTTATTTATGGGGCGATAGGAAAAGTGAAATGTACATGGGCGAAATAGCTACTGAAAAAGAGCTTCACCAGCGTATTCTGCAAACAGCTGAATAGTGCGTGAAAATTGGATAAGGAGGGTTGCAGTATTTATCGAGACAAATGGTTCCCATTTTGAACATCTCCTGTGATCAACATGTTTAAAATCATTTCATAAAGTAGGTAAATTAATACGCATTCAGTCAATTTCAAGTCTAGCTATTATCTCGCAATTTTTTTCTTCTTCTTTACATTAATTGTTTAATTTAATTTAACATTATCACACTTTCGAAAGTAACGTGATCGTCGTTGTTTATATCTCAAGTCATTATGCTTAGGTCACTGTCACAGGGGTTAAGCGAGTCATTTTGCGTTGTTGTTACATTGCACAAATTTTGGTCTTAATTATTTCATTAACCGTGGGGTTTAGTCCCAAACTTCAAAATGAAAGTTTTATTTGTTTTAATGTAAATTACCATCGCCTTGAATTTGCGAACGTATATTACTTCCACTCTGCATAGAGGTCTCTGATGAAGGTGACGTTTCTATCAATTATAAGTATATCAAGAATTGCTTACTTATCTGCTCTGGAAACCAGGGAAACACCAATGTCCACTATCATATTAGACCAAAAGTTCTGTAATGGTTTATCTGTTTACAGTAAATGATTATTCTTTAATGGTTTGTCTGTTTACAGTAAATGATTTTGAGAAAGCCTTCGTTAAAGTTATGAGTTCGAAATCTTACAGAAACACCAAAATTAATGTGGTTTGATTGGGAGAACATTTTACTTATTAACAACTTTTATTGGTACTGAACAGTCGGGGGTAAGAATTGATTGACGGGTATTTGCCGTTTATTGACCATCAGTGACAATTTATAGAATCAAACTATGATGTTCTCTGCTGAACTGATTTTGGTATATGTTGACAGTGACACTTGAATGTGTCATGGGCAGGGCGAGACTCATCATTGTAGTAGATGTCAGCCTTGTCGCTCTCTGTGGTCTAATGGCTACCATGCTGTGCGATTGAATCATAGATTAGCGGGTTCAAACCCTGGTAAAGGCGATGAAATTTAAGGATCATTGAAATCCATCTCTAGTATGGCTTTCTTCGGAAGGTAAGTAAAGCCTGGGATTTCTTGTCGTAAATTTATGACAAACAACGTACTCTGCTCCTGATCAGGAACAGTAGGAAAATCTGACTATCATTTCTCGCTAAAATTTGAAACTAACACAATATATCCTTATCAGTGATCTAAGTACGCTTGACCTTTTTTCACCCACCTCCCCTAATTCGTGTCTCAAATATCATATCAGATATCATATCATATCATATCATATCATATCATATCATATCATATCATATCATATCATATCATATCATATATCATATCATATCATATCATATCATATCATATCATATCATA
The DNA here is from genome assembly GCF_040183065.1 of Periplaneta americana. Lineage (NCBI taxonomy): Eukaryota > Metazoa > Arthropoda > Insecta > Blattodea > Blattidae > Periplaneta > Periplaneta americana. The sequence goes on along the minus strand of NC_091132.1, from coordinate 133,593,876 downwards.
TCATATCATATCATATCATATCATATCATATCATATCACATCATATCATATGTCGTGTCGTATCGTGTCGTGTCGTATCGTATCATATCGTATCATACCATACCATATAATGTCATGTCATGCCATATATCATATCATGCCATATATATCATATAATATATCATATCTCATATATCAGTCATAGTCCACACCTTTAGAGTAACGGTTAGCGCGTCTGACCGCGAAACCAGGTGGCCAGGGTTCGATTCCCGGTCGGGGCAAGTTACCTGGTTAAGGTTTTTTCTGGGGTTTTCCCTCAACCCAATATGAGCAAATGCTGGTTAATTTTCGGTGTTGGACTTGGACTCATTTCACCGGCATTATCACCTTCATCTCATTCAGACTCTAAATAACCTAAGATGTTGATAAAGCGTTGTAAAATAACCTACTAAAATAAAAAATATATGTAATATCATATCATATAATATGTATCACATATCTTATAATCCTCCGATTGAGGTTCTGGCTGATATGTACATCTATTATCAGGCAGTATATCTCACTTGATGATATATGTCAGAGGAAGAACAATATTATCTGAAGTCTGACTAGTGTAATACAGTATTTAGTTAGTCGGCGTTATATGCAATGGAGGGGGAAAGAAACTGGCCACCCTATCCCATTATGTCCTGGCCTAATTTCCTCATAAGTGGTGCCTTCTTCTTGGTATCACTTGTGAGGTTCAGACCTGTGTTCCGTCAGTTGACTAAACAACAAACATATCGTATCATGTACGAGTATAATAATGTTTTCAAGTAGATTATTTTACGACGCTTTATCAACATCTTAAGTAATTTAGCGTCTGAATGAGATGAAGGTGATAATGCCGGTGAAATGAATCCGGGGTCCAGCACCGATAGTTACCCAGCAGTTGCTCATATTAGATTGCGGGAAAACCCCAGAAAAGAACCTTAATCGGGTAAATTTCCCCAACCGGGAATCGAACCCGGGCCACCTGGTTTCGCGGCCAGACGCGCTAACCGTTACTCCACAGGTGTGGGCTACGAGTATACCGTACCATATTACATTAGATCGTGTATGCATGCTGGATATGTAGTACTGTGTAATATTTAATATCAGAAGTGACTAAAGTAGGGGCCTATCTGTTCTTACCCCTTTTCACGTGACTTAGTTCATGGAGGGCGTGGTCTTTAGCCTCCCATAACTACACGAGCCATTCGCGCTTAGGTAACGTTGTCTGGTTGTATTCTTAAGACTCAGTCGCTGTTAGAGGTGGTAATTTAGAAAATTTAAATATTACATACGCCCACACAAAATATTATAGCCACGAAGAACATGAGAAATATGAATCAAGTTGCGTGAAAAGGATTATAGCATTCTTAAAACTGTGTTTTATACCTATGCTAATATAAATTATCAGTCATAGCTGTACAAAAGAGTCCCGCGGCGTGTAAGGCATCCCGCCTAGGACTCGCGTTACGGAATGTGCGCTGGTTCGAGTCCTCATGGGGGAAGAAATTTTCTCATGACATTTCGGCCAGTGTATGGGACCGGTGCCCACCCAGCTTCGTGATGCACTTGGGAACCTACGATAGATAGCGAAAATCCGGTTTCGCAAACTAGCTATAACGGCTGGGGGGATCATCATGCTAACCACACGATACCTCCATTCTGGTGCGATGATCGTCCACCTCTGCCTCGGCATGTGGACGCAAGGCCAGCAGCCGGCTGGTCGGTCTAGGCCCTTCAAGGGCTGTACCGCTATTGATTTACTTTTACTTAGCTGTATAAAAGAGGACGTCACAAAGTCTTCGGCTATTACTTTTCATCATCGGAACCCATAATAATAATAATAATAATAATAATAATAATAATAATAATAATAATAATAATAATCATGATGACTGTGACTTCCCCGCATGAAAAACGAATTAATAGGCGTACAATTCAAGTAATGTATGATATTTACTCTGTGACTCAAATGGTATCGCACCGTTCTTTCATACAGTAGTAGTAGCAGCAGCAGCAGCAGCAGCAGTAGTAGTAGTTTGCCTGGCAGAGTTAAGGCCATGAGGCCTTCTCTTCCACTCAACCAGGTTTCAATAATATACATGAAATACAAAATTAGATTACAAAACAACACAAAAGAAGTTACCTTAGAAATTACATAAAATATAGTAGAAAATTACAAATAGTCAAGATCGGTTACATAATATATAAAATAAAGTAGAAAATTACACATAATCAAAATCAGTTACATAACATAGAAGGAATACACATACACACACACACAAACAATTTTTAAGACCTAAAATGCTCGAGATAAATTCGACGAGTAATTCACTTGAGATATAGTATACAGTTAATATATTAATAGGAAAATACATGTGGATTACAAGACATAAAATGTTGAATAGCCAAGTCGTACTAAATGGCATACAAATAGAAATGATTAAGTAATATATCAAGATAATAAAAAAAAAAGGAAAAGAAAAAAAAAAGAAGAGAGAGAGGAGAAAAAAATAACAACTTGGTCATTTAAGACTATTTAGAAACTTCCGCAAGAGTATAGTTCCGTTCAATAAAAACATTTGTAAGTAGAGTGTATTTAAAAGATTTTAGACTCCGATTGCTCCTGATTTCCTGTGACAAGGAATTCCAGGAACGAGCTGTGTGTATTGTGAAGGAAGCAGAATAGAAAGATGTTTGATGAAATGGAATTGATAGAAGAAGGTTATGCTGTGAACGTGTATTACGGTTATGGTGGGATGCTAAATGTGTGAAGCGAGGAACTAGGTAAATAGGTGGCCCGAGTTCGATTCCCGTCCAGATCGTGATGAAATTTGTGATGGACAAAGCAAATGCCGCAGACGGTTTTTCTCGGGGTACTCCCGTTGTCCTTTTCCAGTAACATTCTTCTTGTTCTAGGAAACCGAATTAAAATTCAGGCGAGTCTGAGCGGAATTTTTGGTGTAAAAATTATATTAAAGCCAGATGTCGAGGAGATTTTCTTAGAGCAGCATTTCTCAAACTTTCTTGAAGTGGGGACCACTTTTTTAAGTCAGAACAGTTCCGCGGACCACCTTTCTCTTGTCCCCTTCGAGAGAAAATTTATCATTTTTCTAGAATATTTTAATACCAGTATATTTATATTTTAAAACACAATTAATTAATTAAAATTAATTTAATTCGTATAATTTTATATTAGTATTAACTAATTAAGTTAATGTCAATAGAAAAAAAATTCATTTTGGTTTTTTATTAAATCAAGGCTCTTAGAGTTTGGATAATCCTTAACTTATTAACTAAAAAAATAAATAAATGTTGGTACTCACAGTAATGAGATGGATAAGCCTTCCGATTCTTGCACAGTTGTTCTACATTTGGACGTATGCTGGTAAGCTTAATTCGGAGATCGTCACATACATCGAGTCGATTTCGGTACTTTGTTTTTATTAGAATTAGTGACGAAAACCCTTTCTCACACATATACGTAAAAGCAAACTGAATTATAATCTGTAAAGCACCATTGTACAGTTCACTATATTCTCTTTTCACTTGTGATGAGGTCCAGAAATTAACCATACCTTCCGCTTGGAGTTTCCTTTACAGTAAGTCCGGTGTCATTCGAGAGTTCAATTAACTGTTCTCTTTTTCACAATGAAAGTTTGTTATTTTCAATATCACAGTGTAAGGAATCACGACCCCATAAAAATTCGTCATATTTACTTGAAAAGTAAGTTTCAAATTGTGACCTCAGAGTTTTAAGATGCGAACATATGTCACTGCATAATTGTTTTCGAATAACGAATTCATTTTCAACCAAAAATGACTCTAGGGTTGGAAATAGTGAAAAAATTCTCTGTTTTACGGAACTGACCCACAAACCAAGTTTCCTCTCGAACATTTTCATTTTCTTATGCACATTGAGAACAGTCAAAGAATTACCTTGTAGAGAGAGATTTAGTTCGTTTAGTTTTGAGAATACGTCTGAAAGATATGCCAATGTACTTAGCCACATGTCATCAGCTGATGTGCAGGGAAAAGATGGCGAGAAACACCACGTTCATAGTGCTTTAAATCCCTCTTTTGTTGCTGAGAGTAGAGTGGGAAGTCGGTAGACAGGTAGGGTAATAAATTTCATAAAATGTCAGTACTGGGGAAAAAAAGTGAAAGGCGATTGTCATGTGTCATTACCAAACTCTGAGATTTTCAGCTACAGTGTGATACGCATTTCTTTTGAATTTTATTTTTTCTTCTGTCCTTTTTGAAGGACAGACCTCTAGGACCACAGGTGGTCCGCGGACCATAATTTGAGAAACGCTGTCTTAGAGTATTTTGGTTGGTATACTGTATCGTTTGTACATTATCATCTTGTCTGAATATTTTGTGAACTTTCAAAGACGCGTCCAATAAAGACTTATCAATTAACTTATAAAATCCTGTGTTTGGAGAAGTGAGCTGCACTTCTTTTTTCTGGTGTGCTCTCATCATTTATGAACACAGTGGCGGTGGTTTGGATATTATTAAAAGATCAAGTGCAGTTATTACAGCATTAGTCATTAGTTCAGGCAGGAACATTAAAAGTTCGTGAAAATGTCAAATTACATTTTGGACCATCTGTGCAGTAGATTTATGAACAATTAAAAAGAATTTTGCTCATTCTGACTAATAAAGTATCTTTCATCAAGCCATTTAGTGAACTCCCCACAAAATTTAAAGCGGAAAATATCTCATGAGCTTCAGTGTATTTGCCATTAACTCTTGAGACTGAAATGGCGGCGTATTTCATACAGTCAAGGGATACAAGTTCGATTCTAGACAAAGTAGAAATTCATTTTCTTCTTTAGAGAGTGAATATAAGTATTTTGTCTTGTGTTTTTCAAAGTTACCTTAAGAGGTGACTTTGCGTCACGCTTACCACATTTCCATTACGAAAATAAGATAATGCTTAAGATATGAAAAAGACATCTAAAGCTACAGCTGTCCTGAAAGGTTTATAAAGAACAAAGAAAGCAAAAAGGAAAACCCGGGCAACGTCGGGTGCTTTCAGCTAGTACCTTATAAAATAGACGAGGGCATTTGGAAAGTATAATTACCCTATGAAACATACAATACACCGAGATGCAACAAAGCATCTCGCTTATGCACGGCGAATTTATTGATAATGAATAAAATGTATTTGTGAACCATACCCTTCCACTTCTAAACAGTAAACGGATACATGACCTAACTATCATGAGTTGCAGTCAGCACCATACCAGGTTTCCAGGCAATCAGACAAAATATCAATTTAACAAGTATTTATATATACCATGCCTCTGGTTGTGGTTCTGGCTGATAATATGTACATCTATTATCAGGCAGTGCATCTCACTTAACGATGTGTGTCAGAGGAGAAACAATATTGTTCGTATACATCTGAAATCTGATTAATGTGTAGCTATTCGGCGATGTATACAATGGAGGACGGAAAGAAATTGGCCACCCTACCACATTAGCCAATCTCTTGGCCTAGTTTCCTCACAAGTGATGCCTTGTTGGTATCATTACGTGCTTTAACAGTTGTATACTTTGTGATCGTACATAGTGGGCCTAATAATAATAATAATAATAATAATAATAATAATAATAATAGTAATAGTAGTAGTAGTAATAATAATCATAATAATAATAATCATAATAATAATCGTACCTCTAATCGTAACACTAGTAGTATCAATGTAAAAAAAACAGAATTACGTCATAGGCAACCTTTTGTTATTCCCATGCTTAGAACTGTTTTCTTCAAGAACTCTCCATTGTTTGTTATGTGTAATACTTACAACTCTCTGTCTTTAAACTGTGATTCTCAATTAGATTTCAGCTTAACTGTTGAAAAATTTCATACAATATTAACCCAGATATGCCTACTGCCCTATTAAAAGGACAGTTGTCAATGTTTGAAATTAGCCTCTCTACAGTCAACGCATTTACTTTTTCACAGGTGTCACTATTACTGGTCTTAATTAGAGGCTTGCTAGGTGTGGATAGACTGGTAATGAGAGTTCTGGTCATCGTTGAGTTTGAGATGTGGACGTGAGAATTGTTCGTTTATTTCAGCTATGGCATCCGAGACGCAAATCAGATAAGACTGTTAAATATTTTTACAGTTCGGAATTATTTTACAAATTGTTGTAAATCAAATGACTCCTAATAAACATTAATATAACGTAAGACCGCAATGTGTTCGAAATATCTATTCATTGCGACATGACAATGACGAAAACTTATGTGTCCTTTTAAAAGGACAGTAGGCATATCCCCATATATTTCGAAATTGTTTCGCTTTTTCAATTTTAGTGGGTTTTCCCTGCATGAAATGCTATCTACGTTTGAAAATTATGCTATGGGCGAAATTTCATCTCAAATACAGACATATCACTATAATGCAGCCTACAAATGCCACACAGAGTTCGTGTGCACTCAAAATTGGGTTACTGGCGTCTTGTCAGCCCACTGAGGTGTGTGGATATAAAGGGAAAAGTTGAGACAGTGTTGGGTGTAGTTGCTGAGTAGCTAGTCGGCAGAGCGTTGGTGCGCTAAGCCAAAGGTCCCGGGATCGATACCCGGCTCCGGAACAATTTTTCCTTTGAAATTATTCAAGTCTGCTTTACAGGTAGATATACCTGAAAGCCAGATTTGCAAAGCAAGATCTGTTTACAAGTCGAGGACTGGTGACGTTCTGGAGGAAGGACATAAGTTTCTATTGTTTTTCATTTAGTATTTTTGGAATAGGTCTTATTTTCTATCTAAATTGTCATTGTCATAACAATGTCGATTTTAGAGAATGAACTGAAACCTGTCTTTCGATATTGCCACAACAATTGCTTCATTATATGTATCGTCTCTCCCAATATAATCTCCTCCTCGAAACTTCAACAATCTTTTCGCCTATTACTTATTTTTACGTATCAATAGCAAAACGGTACTATTCAATTACGAAAGCATTCCAGAGTTAAAACGAATTTAGCCACCAGTGTGTCATTCTTCAGAATAATATAAGTAGTAATAATAAAGAAGCTATAATAAAATAACAACGTAATAATTTGTTAATAATAATAATAATTGTAACTCACAACAATTACATTATTTCCTTTTATGTAAGCATAGTATACAATTATTCCTCAAAATGTATGCTCATATGCCTACTGTCCTTTTAAAAGGACACCTGTTTCTAGCTCAACCAGTTACAACTAGAATGTTTCGACACCATACAAATATTTCAGTTATATACGCCATTAAATGAGATTTGAAAAATACACAAAAATTGCAAAAAAATATTTCAGGCATATCTGGGTTAAAAAGAATTGTATTTCCTTAGATATTTAAATTATGAAGAAGTGTATTATAATGTTTTTACTCTAGTTTTTAAATAATTTTGCATTATATTGACATTTGGCACTATATTAACTGCAATATTATATTCTAGCATCTATTACCGTTATGTATTTTCTTTCTTTCGTTTGTGTTGTTTGTTTTGTTTTTTTTTTCTTATTATGTATTTTGTGTATGTATCTGTGTACGCCACTTGTAATTGGAAGCCTACTTCTGTTGGTGGTGGATTTAAATAAATAAATAAATAAATAAATAAATAATAGTAGTAGTTATGCTAGCAGTAGTATCACTAGTTATAGTAGTAGTAACAAGCTTAATAGTTGTATTAATAGTAGTACTACTTGTATTAGTAGTTGGCCGTCTGCTAGTTTTATTATTAGTAGTAATATTGGTTGTATTAGTAGCAGTACTGGTACTGGTAGTATTAGTACTAATAGTGCTAATTGCATTAGTACTAATAACAGTAGTCTGGTAGTGGTGGTGGTGGTGGTGGTAGTACTGGTAATGGTAGTGATAGTAGCAGTGGCAGCACATTTAATCAGTAATATGTAAGACATACCTTTTTTTTAAGTTTTGGTCTTGTACGAATACTTCTTCTTTAGACCTATTTTAATTTATTACCCACTTGTATTATACAAGTTTCATTGCTTGTTTACCTTCAAATTATTTTTGTAGTAGTAGTATTATACAATGCTTGTAGCTCACGTACTCTCAAAAGGAGTGCATTATGATGCTTTCCTAGCGTATTTTGACAGTGTCCAGTTTCAAGCCCCACATAATAAAGAGAATGCTTAAAAAACTCCCTGTTTGCCTAGAAAAGGCCTCTGTTCAATCTTGCACAGGATACAAACGTTCCGGGTTGCCACATTTTGCATGTCGTACTTGGCAGCACCTTTTCAATCATTTAATGGTGTGCGTCATGTAGGTTTGCTACAACTTCGCTAATTTGCTTCTAATGAGAGAATCGATACATATCTCGGTATGTCACTAGCAGCCCACTTTGCAGGAAGCCCGGGTAGACTGTTACGTACTTTAATCAGATCTGCCGTATTTCAGTCTCAGCTTTGGCTCGAGCGCTAATAGTCTACAATACAGAGGGTTCGAGTTTGATTCCTTGTCGTGCAGAATTTCCTCAGTGATAGGTTCTCTTAGCTCTTTCTACTTTGGTGTACATCTGTCAAAAGAAAAAGTGACCGCTGTCTAGAAGTTAAGTTGCCTTCGGGTATCTTCGCTACAATTCGGAGACAGACGATGTTACATGTTTTTGGCCCACGTGGCCTGATATCTACAGTTATAATTGAAGTGTTCTGTATGTTAATATTGTAGCGTAGTGGTAGCGTTCCGGGCATATAATCGTGAGGCCGTGTGTTCGAGCACAACCTATTGCCTTTTTTTTTTGTTTTAAGAGAGAGAGAGAATATAATTGCTCCTGCCTCTTTTATGACTGTTTTAGTAATTAACATCAGGTTTATGAATGTATTATACAATGACTTTATCATTATTTATTATAACATTATGTCTGCAAATGGAAAGAAAGAATGATTTTATTCTCAACAAAAATATCTTTCGTGGCATAAACAAAACCAATTTACTGGCGTTCGCCTTAGAAAATTCAAACAATTAAAATTTCAAATCTAAAACAAAAAGCCACGATTCAATATTTAGTCCGTCTTCCTTCCATCTAGATCACATCTTGCAGTCGAGTGGGTATGGAATTGACTAGTCTTTTGAAATAGCGACTGTTTTCAGCCACGGTATCCCAGGCATCCAGGACGAGCTTCGACAAGTGATCAGGACGTGTTGGAGGGGGATTAGGCCATTTTTTTTTTCGCATATGCTTTTTTACTTATGCCCCAGTAACTCAGTCGGAAGTACGTCGAAATTTAGATGTGAACGTCTCGGGTTCAAATCCTCGTCACTTCTGATGATGCCAAAGATGGGCGAAAACATATATACATGTTTTAAATATTAACATGTGTTAACAAGTGTTAATGAACTACAACAGTGATAAATCATATGATTGACAAATTGAATTTTGTTTTATATTACTTATCTCGACAATGTTTAATTGTCTTACATAAGGAACTTTTTCTCAAAAGCTGTTGAAGGTAGACAATTTATTTTCCTACAGCTTATGAACACATAATTTTATACTGAAATAATAGTTTTTTAACTTATTACATTACTGATCAATATTTTTTTTCCATTCTCACAGTTTTTTCAACGATATTCAGTACATTAAGCCCTGTAACATTTCCCAGAATTTAAGAAGTTTCAAAAACATTGTTTCAGTAGGCCCTACATGTAAAGCATGTAATTAAACAATTTCTGAAAATCTCAGCTTTATGGAATAAAACAATTAGCACATACACTCGCCCTACTACACGACATAACTCTCCGCACAGATACACATCATGCATAGCATAGCGTAGCCGCCGGAGTGATGTGCAACTTGAAAATGGATCACAGTCCTGCCATCTATCCGCAATATGCGGAACCCGAATCATGCAAGTGAAGTGAGTAGGCATTTGATACACACACAGAATAAATAGTAGCTAAGAGAAGGTTCGTTTTGGATGGAAAAATAAAAATTATATAAAAGCATTAAAGTAAGGCTTATATACAGTACATACGTTACTACGTCCTCTCACCAGAAAAAAACGAAAAATTGACTTCGAAATAGTTTTAGTATAGCTTTATGTGATACACCATTTTAAAGGGAAAAAAATAAAAAATAAATAGGGAATATAAATAAATATGTATATAGGGGAAGGTAGCCATCGATGAACCGTTGCTTTCAATGGACCGTTGCCATATTCTTGGTCATATTGACTGCGTATGCGTGAAACGTCACCTCAAGGCTTTCCCCTCGTGAGTGTTACTCCTGAGTTGTCTTTGGTGGAGGCAGCAAACACGTGGGCTGAACAAGAAGCTCAGATAAATTTTTTGTTACTTTTACTATAATTTTAAAGTAACTTCAAGTACATAGCACATTGGCTTAATGACATTAAGTTATGAAATAATATACATAGCTGGAAGCAGTGGTCTGTCTGCTTCCTTTTTAGTTGTATATTTATAAATTTTGTATTACCTCTTCACCGCTCTTGAAGTGTATTTAGAAAATGACGAAGTCACTATGGATTGGCCAGCTGGAGTTCCCATGAATAGACTGCATTTTAAAATGGATCATTCATGGAAACCAATTTCCTTCAGGAAGCAATCAAAATCAAGACTTCTGGTTTTGTTTCATGTATGAAGAAACCATCGAGGAAAATATGATTCAGTGTATGTCTTGCAGGAAATGGGTACATGAAGCTTGTGCAGATGTTAGGCGAAGTCAATAGAAATACTTTGTGTGGCATGTGTGTCTTGAAAAGGAAGACTGTTTTATCTACAGTATAAGAATAATCTCAAACTCCAGAAAATAATTTTATATGTACAATCACATCATTATGTTGCTGTCATGTAATTTAAAGTTGTATGCTAATATTTTTAACTACTGTATTAGCTCATTTTAAATAGCATAAAACTTTAAAATATTGAAAATGACAAGGACTGTGTTTTTCATGATTTTCAGTTTCAAAATACGATTACAATTGGATTAAAAGTAACTTCAACATCCATTAATCGAATCCATGTTTCTTCATTGTTATGATTTGCCATTTGTTGACATTATTTGAGATATTTTTAAAATTTTTCTTTTGGTCCATTCATAGAACCCTGTCGCCTTCATTGAACTAATAGCCGAATTTTAAATGAGCTAATCTTTAAACAGATATAAATAGGATGTAGCCCTGAAACTTCACTTTATCATTCCTTATTAGTAATGCAATTGTTCAAGCCTATGAATGGAATTTTAAGGCATTGCCTTTGTTAGATAAAATAAGAAATAGTTAGCTGGTTCATTGATAGTTACTTTCCCCTAATTATCCACCAAATATCCGTAAATTGAGGAAGAATGAACATCAGATTGAAATTGAAAAATTAAAATAGATACAATTTGAGTATACAGTAGTCATATGTACAGAAGTGGACAAATTATTAGACTAAAACATTTTCATGGAACATAATATAGTTCGTCATATCAACTATCAGTATAATTCACAAAGTCTCTATTGTTGTAAATATGATTGTTTACAGATATATTTTTCCAATGATTAAGTATATTTTTTCTGGCTATGTTGGTACTACTGGTGTTTTAATTATATACCGCAGATGATATTCTCCCGTGGCCTACAAGAAGACCGGACATGAACGAAATTGAAAATCTGTGATCTATACTGGAGAAGAAAGTGAGCACAAAGAAGCTTACAACAAAACATGGACTCATTTAAGCACTGGCTGATATCTGACTAAATGATGCTGATATTCAAAGAAAGTATCAAACTTTGGTTTCCAGCATCCATGACAAAATCAACGTGTTAATAAAGAATAAGGGAATGTTCACAAAATATTAGTAACCTCAAGACTCAATTTTCTGTTCATTAAATCTGTGCAAAATACATTTTTGTTCATTATTTCTACCGATAAATGCAGCTTTGTTGCACATATAATTAATTTAGTCTAATAATTTGTGCACGTCTGTATACTGTATATCATTTTCAAAAGGAAACCCAAACACTTTATGGGAGAAATAAAACAAACATAAATCAAAATCTTTGCCCAAGATTCAATTCCATTGCACCTTAAGGGGAGAGGATGGTATTTTTTGGAGAAAAATGAGTAAATTTTCAAAAATAAATTCTTTAAAATATTCTGTGATATGTGTGGAATACATAGCATAACATTTTGTGGGTATTTGTGCCTTTATCGGATGTTGAGTCGCCATTTTTAAACTTCCTGCATTATGGATTTTTAAATCACTCGCCCACTTTTATTGTTGTTTCCGGTAAATTAAATTTAAAAAAAAAAATGTTTTTTCTTTAAAATACTCTTTGATATGTGTGGAATACATTGCATAAGATTTTGTGGCTATTTGTGCCCTTATCGGATGTTGAGACGTCATTTTTAAACTTCCTTCGCTATGGATTTTTAAATCACATGCCCACATTTATCGGTTTCCAGTAACTTCATTTTTTTTGCTACATTGCCAGACAAAAATGGATATATTTTCTGAACTATTAAAGATACTAGCATGAAATTTAGAACACACATTGTTTAGACTATTAGGAAAAGTTTATCTGTAACAAAAGTTTGTTGATTTCATTTTAAAAATACGTCCGTTTGTTTGCAAGAAAGGAAATCAGAAAATTGTTACTAAATTTTAATTGTTTATTTTACAAACGTAGGGACTAATATCAAAATTCTGTTACAGACAGTTTGTAGAACATACTTTTGCAAATACATTGTAAAGACTGTTTGAATCTATCTTTAAAAATGGTTTAGATATATCGGTTTTAGTACAATCCTGCATTGGGTATATTTTTTTCAAATTCGGGCCCCCAAATAATTTTTTTTTTCAAAATATTTATAGGCCTATTTGGTTGTGTTCCTAGAGCTATGAGCTCTCTAAATACAAAAAATTAATATTTTACATCAAATAGGAAAAAAAGTTTAAAAAAATATCATCCTCTCCCCTTAACAGTTGTGGTACGAATACGAATCTGTGGCAGTAATGTTAATTACCTAGGATGCGTTCATAAAGCTAAGAGGTCGACAGAGAGACGATTATTTCATTTGCGGAGTGGAGCAGACGGAAGTTATGCTGCTCTGCGGCCAATAGTTGTGTCGTAAATTGAACAGCAAGAGATGACGTGAGTGAAAGTAGACTACAGGACTTGCAGCCCGGAGATACCACATAAATGGCTCGGGCAGTTCAACTGGTCATCCCCATGTAGTAGCGGATCCCCCAAATGAGCGTGCTCGGCGAGACGCGTTATCGGCACCGCTCCGTGGTGAGCGTTCTCAGATAAGTTGTACGTCTGGCTGGCCATTCCGTCTGGTATCACCTAAGCTCGTACGCAGCGGTGTCGACAGAAGGGGGAGGTTGCGGTGGACTAGGCCCAGACTCAAAGTTAACCTAAACACACATTCTAGCCACTCAATTAACTTCAAAAGCTATTGAAAAAGGTATGAAACTAATTATAGAACATCTCCACTTACTCAATATTTTAATTATACAGGGACATCATTTTATTTTTACTTCAATTTTTATTGTACCTGCGTTTCTGAATGTACTTGACTCCCACCCCTTTCACTTATGTCCTTGCTAGCGTCAGTCACACAAACTTACGGCCGCTGTTGCTAGCAGTGAAATAAACAGTACAAAGTACAGTGTGTTTCAGAAATATGTTGCGTTTTCTATAGAAGAAAGAGCTTATATTATTGAAGTTTATTTTCACACAGGTATGGTGTGTAGCATAACTGAATTTATCTGTGTGGACTGAGCACAAGTGAAGATTAGAGTTACCGAAAGTACGGTACCCTGTAATATGGTACGGTACTTAACAGCATTATTTAAACAAGAGTTTTGTTTTACTGTTTGTAGCTATGAAGGACGATGGTGGAAACTGGAATATTACAATATAACCGAATGTGAACAACAGTTTTTTTTTTTTTTCACAATTTCCTGATTACATCATTACGGAATATTTTCGTAGAAATGTCATTAATCTGGTAGATAAATTTAGAGCAACAGAGTGTACAAAAAGGAAGAAAAGTATAAGATGGCCAACAAAAGTGATAGAAGATGCTGTAGAAGATACTAGAGAAACGATGCAGGGAAGTCCTAATAAGTCAGTCAAGAAGTTAGCTGTAGAAATTTGGGTTTCTTACGTAAATGCTCACAAAATTCTCAGGAATAAATTAGGTTAGTAATATGCTGATTGAAGTAGATATTACATAATGACAGGTCCGGAGAACGTGCAGGCCGCTGTATGTGGATTGTGGCGTCGACAGTTGTTGTAGTTAGTTTACATGTTAAGATAGCAAACACACAAATCACGATGTGTACGGACGTCAGTCGTCTTTCGTTTTGTGTAAGTTAATGCAGAAGATGAATGAGGCACTACAACAAATGGCATATTCTGATGGAATGTTTTGAAGGCCATAACTCAGAAACCAAGTATTTCCGGTCTTGTTGTAATGAACTTCTTGTATTGTTTACATATTTGAAATAAATTATGACCTCTGTGTATGTATGTATATATATATATATATATAACATTGGCCACTGATCACATATAAGTTATATATATATATATAATCTGTGATCTGGGTTTTAACGTAAGGTTCTATTATACGATATTTCCCGCTCCGTCAAAGATTTATCATGTCGTAGCTCCTATGATAATCAATCGCGCTGTAATTTCTTTAATTTATAAGGCAATATCTAAGGAAATCATAGAAAAAAATACGAAATGAAAATCTTTTTTGAAAAGTGAGAAAAAGAAACTAACTACGATGAATACACATTTACATCTTCAAAAGTTGGTAAGCGACGAACTTTTTTATTTTTCATTTTAGGTGAGAGTCAAAGCGAGAGAAATATCGAGAGAGAATGGAAATTAATTTCAAAAGTGGTCGCTACTCAAAATCTTTACTGATTTCCCAGTTTCGGCGAGTTAACTATAGAGCGTTTTCGCTTGGCGGTGTACTCACGACTCAACCTTTTGTCTGTTGGAATCTTAATAAAAAATTCTTTCCTAAGCCTTTTTGTACTTCAGCCTGAATAATTTATCCATCTTGAGCTGTTCTAAGTAGATAAACATCGTCCACAGTGGTAAATCTCAAAAGAGTTTCCACGTTTTAACACAATTAGGCCTTTGTTAAACATCGTTCACGTCAACGTTATCGGCCTAGAGATAGCGGGTTCGCTATTGAAATAACTTAACGTGAATGACTCTGATTGGCTCTTTCCCAATGACGTCAACATAGCGTTAACCGTTTAGCGTACCAATAGGGTGCAAAAACTCTCTTATGTTGTTTTTAAAACTTAATACGTAGTTGCTGATGCATCCTCTACAACGTTAACACTAAATTTATTATTATTATTATTATTATTATTATTATTATTATTATTATTACTACTATCACTATTACTACTACTACTACTACTACTACTACTACTACTACTACTACTACTACTACTACTACTAATTATAACTCCATTACTTCTATTTGTTTCAATAATTCTTCTAGGTATAGACTAAATGTAATACCCAGTCAGTGTCAGAGAGGACGCTTTCTTCTGAATTGATAAGATAAGAGTATTTTTATTAAGAAGGCCTTCTCACGCTCTATCACAAGAAGCTGTAACATATGCACTAGCAATAATTGTAATTGACGTTCTCATACAGGGAGGTGCGCGGGAATGGAAGATTATGAATCGATTAACGCAAAGTCATACTTGAAATTGGTAAGACTCTGTTCCTTAGACATTGTCATTTCAGTTGCCATAAGACAGTGAACGAAAGAGCATCGTGAATTCGCAATTAAAACAATGATTTGTGAATCTGCAAGACGAGGATTTCGGCGTCATTTTCAACTTTGGCGAAACGAGGCGGTTCCTTGAGCCCATGCTATGAAGATATGGGTTCCGCGTACGAATTGATTGGACGATCCGACTGTATTATTTTCATTACTGATATGTCGCTAGTTAGTTCTCAGTAACTAGTCTCAATAGAGAATATCAGAATATTTCCTCGCTTACAACGTCAATAATTTGAGTTCCATAAACGTAATAACTTTTTATCTCCATGTTCGATAATTTGCGTCCATAGAGGAAAAGCCAGAATAGTTTATTTTTAACTACAACTTCGCTTATGTTGTTTCAGTAAGCAACCTTGAAACACGGAAAAAAATCTATCAAATTGAGAAGTTATTATTCTGTAGTAATGTCACGAGAGGTCTGAGATTTATTAGGCCTATTTCGTGAATAAAATAAAAATTTAAATAATATATCCCTAAAATTCGATCAGAAAATGTTAATAATTGTATATTAACGAAAACTTAACCTATTCAGACATTGTGAAGTTGAAATACTCGTAGATGAATATCGATTACTACAATAAAGAAATTCGATGTTATTATCCAGTAATGCCAATTGCGAAAAGCGAAATACTGGTTTAACAATGTTAATTACATGTACTGCACTTTTCTCTTATTATTATAACAAATACATTTTCATTATCTGCTGAAATCATAATTTAATTTAACAGTAACAGTGGGGACAGCTATATACCAATGCTTATGTATTCACAGCGAGACATGTTGCTACACAGTGAAGCCATCTCTGTATAGATAGGCCTAATTAAAACACGAATTTTTACGCCATACGAAAGGCAGTTTGATCAAAGACATTATTACTATGCAAGGTCTTTGAGTTTGATATGCGATGATGTTACATAAATTTGAACGTCTATTAATTGTTTAATTTCAATACAAATGTTATAGGCTACAATTTTATAGGTTACGATACCTTTGAAAGCAGGCCAATGTCAGCTGTGCCTTGTTTCGACCGTTACTTACAATGAGTGCTACAAGAAAGCATTTTTTATAGCTCGACAAACGCATTCTCGCTGTAGTGTGTAACGGAACTAAAGCTGCATCTACACAGTTCAATATTCCAATCGCGTATGCGTGCAATCTGGGAAGAATATTGAAAGAATCAAGTTTAAAAGGTGCGTTCAATTAAGATGCATAAAGATTTTGTGTCTACATGGTGCGCCGTTTTGAAAGTGGTCTTCACTGCGTAAATATATTAATTAATATTAAATATCAATCTTGCATTCATTGCTTTAAAGTTGAAAGAAAAGTTTAACCGTGTAGTTGCATCTTAATGTATTCATGATCATCAATTTACAGGGAAACAGTTGGCGACAACGACTAAACAAAAGAACGACCATGCGATAAATTGATAGCGATAAATCTAGCTGCAAAAATTATCGCAAAGTCTGACTGTGATAGGTTGGAATTCAAAATTTCATTACACTTCATTGGTCGAAAATGGAATGACGTCATATAAACGAAATAGTCTAATTAATTTCCTAGGTAGAGGATTTTGATCAATTGAATAACTTGTGTTATAAAGAATACTTTTTAGGTTAAAACTGCGTTAATTTGAGTTAGAATAAAAATAGGCGGTGCAGGTGCTGGAATGCGACTTCCAGTCGACTTGCGAAGTCTCTGATAGACAGCGGAGGCGAGTCGGTTACAGTTTTTAATAAATCAGATCCGCGGTCACCCATGTGCGACATTCCGCCTTCCGGTGACTGACTTCCCTCTACAGCAGATGGCACCTAAGTCGCGCCCGGTTTCAAACACATTTTACAATATAACCTTTTTCCCGAAAAGCTGCCACATTTTGTATAGGACGCTCTTATTCCTCTGCGATCCACGTCAAACCTCGCCAGGTTTATATCTGTTATACGAGAGGATATCATTTATTCATCGAAAACTCTTACGGTTATTGCATCCTAACCGACATGCGATAGCGAGCTTTTAGACATTCTTTCTAATGGCTTCCTTTGTAATGTAGTGACATATAATATAAACTAAAACACGCAAGAGTTCACTTATTCGACAGATACAGTGCCACCCAAAGAAATATTCTTTTCAGTTTAAAACAAAATACGTATCCAAAATAGTATCTGATGCAAACCATGGACTAAGTCTTTGTATAGGTCATGTGAACATGGAAGCTTGCCAGAATCTTTCCCGCCTTAATCATATATGAGGCACTGTCACTAAGCAGAAGGAGAAACTTTTCATCTCGATTCTCTCCAGGCCAAAAGACACGGCACAAGCTACAGTGCTTTAATTTCTTTTCTCTATTTCTTTACAAAAGACTAGGTTCTGTTTTTCCGGTTCTGTGGGACCCAGCTTCCCGATGATGACACTGACAATGTAACAACCGTAGCTATTTTTAGTCTTATCAACACAAAGCTACAAGTGATAGTTACCTATGTCGACTCATGATATCCAGTGTCTTTTCATAGAGTGGTATCAAATAATCCTTACGCAAACTATGATGATCTGGAACTGGATCTATGCAACCATTAACATTTTCAAGGAAACTGTGGAAAATCGTATTCTTCAGCGCTTTTCACGACGCTTTTGGTGATACGACCAAATATTGAAAATATCCCAGTTCGAACTTGTCACAGATGAAGTGAACTGTTGAATATTAATTTTTATATCTTTTGTGACATTGATTTATGGGCATATACGTCTTGTATTGGTAAAGATGCGATTTTTGTCACAACGCCATTGATTTTGACAAACTTGACGAAAGGTTACCTGACTATTGTCAAAGTAAATTACTGTTTGCAATATTCACTTCAAGCCTGTTGCAGCAAAGAAAACTTAGAATAGCTCTCAAATAACTTTCCCCCTCTATACGAAACTTTAAATGTTTTTTTTTTTCGAAATAATGTTAAGTCTTAATCCATTGAATCACGATGAAATTTTGTAAACATTTAAAACTCCTCAATGTTGAGCTGTGCACTATGAAAATTGTTTCTTATTTACTGAAAAGTTCCAGTTAGCTTCTTCAGGCTTTTACGCTTACTCAGTACGTATAGAATTCAGACATTTGATTAAGAAATTATTCAAACGAAGATATGTTACAGTAGTGATGCTACTAAGTAAGGAATAAGTAGGTTGAAACCCAAGAACCATGTTCCAAGTCATGAATTTTACTTTGGACTTTAAAAGTTAAATAATCCTATTTTTTTTTTATTTTAAGATAGTACAAAATGTTGTCAATCATTTTCCAAGCCTTCAAGGGTATTACATCATCCATAAATAATAATATATGTAACTTTATGATTTACTAGCTAAAAGCACCCGGAGGTGCCAGGATTTTCCTTTCTGCTTCTATTTGTAATTAAACTGGTTGTTAGACTTTTCGGAAATCTCGGATACCCAACCATAGACAACCAAAAGGAATTGTCTTTACTAAGCTTTCCTCGTCCATAAAGATGAATCTTTACATAGGGTCACTTACATGAATGAATGACCTTCTTAGCCAAATGCCTGTCAGGATTAACTCAATTTAAAACAGCTATAGATGAGGCACCGAAATGAAAACATTTCAACATGTCTTATTCCTACTGTTTTTAATTATATATGTATTTGTTTTTGTTTATTAATTTATTTTGATGTATTAAGGCCATTAAGCCTTCTCTATCACACCGCCGGAAATACAAATAAAATAATAGAAAAAGCAAACTATAAAGAAAGTAAAACCAAACGAAAATATATACAGACTAGAGTCACATAACCTTTAAATGAGTTAGCATTCTCTTGAAGTTCAGCAAAACAAAAACACACCCTTCGGTCCCTTTACGCCAATTTAGCATTGACTCAATGTTCTACAGATCTTACATTTTATCTCTGCCGGACAGTGATCGTTAAATTTCAAGGGCCGTATTCATAGACATTCTTAGCGCGGGCTTCCGGTGGATGATCAGCGACCTAATGTTTTTCGTATTCATAAACCGGTGTGTGGGATATGATATGATATGAATCCCGTACAAGTAACCAGTCGATAGCCGGGGCTAGTTTAGCACGCTCGTAAGCGCGGGCTAGCGAATTGTTTATAAATAGCACCCCAAGTGCCTATCTTATTCACCGTATTAAATAGCAATACAATCTATCTGTCGTCTCCTTTTCTCCCCACCGAAAATGTGACGTTGTGCAGAGGCTGAAATTAAATAATTATAAGATCTGTACATTGATCCGAAGCTGTGCTGACATACCTACATTTCACGTAATTTTATGTCTACGTGTGCTTTAATTTGAACTTCAGAGACAGCTGACGGTAATTAGATAATTTCCTTGTTCCCAGTCTGAACCCGATGGGTGTCATCGTGAGCCGAAATTTATCTGTCTATCGGTCGTACCAAAGAATCAATATACATACATAATTTAATCTATATTGGAAGATATTTTACCCCTTGACCGCTGTACGCCCGCTCATATCATGTCTGTTTTTTTTTTAATATGACTTGAGACATTGTATCTCAAAGAATTCAGAACGTATTAATTATATTATTTTTTATTTTATTTACAGAATGCAGATACAGTATAATTTCGCAAGAAGTCATTGTTTAACATAAATAATAATATTCTGAGAGACATATGAAGAGATTTTTCTTTCTACAGCGCTTAACATACTACACTGACAACATGATTACACTGATAGAATTTTGCAATAACATATTTTTGGGTATGGGCAATAATGTTTTCAGATATATACGAGTATATTTTAGAATTAATACAATGTTATTTTCAGTGGGCTCGTACGTACATTCACATATTATATTAGGAACATGACAAACGTATCGTTAAATTGCTTTTTTGATATGCATACAATTCGTTTTCCCATCTATTGCATAAATGTGTATATATGTTTCGGTGTGCTCACTCGAATGCAATTTACGTAATTATTGACAATGTGAAAAACAGGAGTCTCTAAGTGAATATCTGCAACTTTGAGTGACTATCCTTGAGCTTTATTTTACTACGGTGATTATGAATGCTAGTCGCACTGAAATGGCAGTTGCTTAAAATCGAATGGCATGTTACTGGTTATCATAGGAATATGTAGGATAAAAACATCTTCTCCTTTCGTTTTGCTAGTTAATAATGTTAGCTTCTATTACGTTTTGCATGGGTTTTTTCACACAAATTTCTGTTCCATTGCATAATTTTGGTGGGTCAATATTTCGCAATAATACTATTGGTGATTCATTATTCAGTATTAAATTATGTGTTGACAATCCTTGTGATTTCAAAGAATTCAAGAATTCAATTGGTAAAGAACAGTCTGCTCATTATCTACAACAGTCTCGGAAAACTAATAATACGGTTCTGGCCTGCGTAAAAATACTTACTGCAAGAATTATTGTCTAGATTGTGACCTTCATGATGTATCAATATTGTTATTTAATTTCCTGTTACTTTTTCCATGGTTTCATGTAAGTCGGTGTTGAATGTAACAGACAATAATAAAGAACAATTTTATTGGCTGTAGAAGATTTTGCATTTTAATATTATACGTTAATATTTGATCGTATTTATTTTTATTTTTTATTTTTAAAATTAATTTAACGTCTATTTGTCCGATATTAATGTAGCCTATGTTTTTCTCCTGGTTATGAAGGTTAAATGTGCAAACTTTGGCACATATCGGTCAAAGCGTGTAGATTTGTGTAGAAAACATACAAACATACATACATACATTACATATATACATACATACATACCGTACATACATACCGTACATACATACATACATACTGTACATACATACATACTGTACATACATACATACACACATACTTACATACATACATACATACATACATACATACATACATACATACATACATACATATACTTTTATATATTAAGATATTAATGTAAACAATTAAGTTGTGACTATTTATCCATGCCATTATAAAAGTAATAATAATTATTTATATATTCATAGTGGCCGTACGTAAAGCAGAGTTTGTGAGAATAAGAAAGCTGTTAGTCCGTGCAGTCGGAGGTTTTTTGTTGGACATGATTAATTATTTCTTTTTTGACGTCAACAGAGAACATACGTTTTTGACGCGAACGATGTTCTCCTGAATTATCGGACCAGGAACTAGCCAATAAGAATATATTGATCAGTCCTGCCTTCCTTTTATCGTCAGAATCAGTACATTCTGATACACAGTTACATTATTTCAAGTCTTGGGGAAAACCTGCGTCACTGTTATTATTTAGCAATATAATATATGTAGAACTTTACTAATACAGGGACATCATTTAATTTTTACTTCAATTTTTATTGTACCTGAGTTTTTGAATGTACTTCATTCCCACCCCCTCTATAGTAAACATCCAACCGTCCTCCACACAGAGCCAAGGCCGCATATGCAGTCAAAGTCGCTTTACGTTCATAGTAAACAGTACTGAGTTAGTGAGTAGTACGTTCCAGAAATATGTTCGCGCTTTTCCATGACGAAAGAGCTTTCAATATTGAATCATTTTCGCGCAAGTACTGTCATCCATTTGCCTACGTCTCATCCCGGCTTTCTCCATCCGCTTCTGCTCGCCCCTCTATAAAGGCTAGTGGTTGAGATGTCTTAGATCTTCTGAAAACATTAATTTCTGTTAGGATTTGGACGTCTACGCAATATTATACAACTGTTTAAAAAAATTAAATAAAATGGCCTCGTTAAGTAATTAACTGCCAAGGGATTTCCCCCTTTTCTATGACCCTGTGACATAACCACTTGGACGAACAGTAGATAGCATCTCTGAGTAATTTTATCTTTTCGGATCGGGCAGAAATAAAGATTGAATTTACAGTACGTAAGGTACTTCCTTATAGAGTAGGTACAGAATTATTTCAACGTAAGTTACTAGTACGAAGGACGAAACTGGTAATATAATTGGAATTAAGTACAATAGTCTATAGTGCGATGATATGCACAAAAGAACTGAAGCCTGTATCGAAATGAACGGCCACCATATTCAAAAATGTGTTTAAATATCCATATTATGATTATTTTTCAATTTAACTTCATTCTCTATATTGTATGCTGAAGTGCTGTAGACAGTATATGATGTACACTGCATAATGAATATGTCCGAATGGATAGCTCAATTCGTG
Source organism: Periplaneta americana (assembly GCF_040183065.1). Taxonomy (NCBI): domain Eukaryota; kingdom Metazoa; phylum Arthropoda; class Insecta; order Blattodea; family Blattidae; genus Periplaneta; species Periplaneta americana. Next base: position 133,570,889 of record NC_091132.1, on the reverse strand, counting down.
AATAAAAACACTTATTGTTAATACCGTACTGAATTCTGATTAAACGAAAACCTAATGAAAATTACCAAACTCAAAATCGCGATATTTCCTAGTTTACGTAAATGGATGAACTACTTTTTTCCCCTTCCTATACCTAGTAAAGTGATTTGTTTGTATATTACGCCAGTATCATCGAACTCCAGTAGTGGAAGGGGATCACAAACGGTGTTTCCGGTTCTCAATCGTTAATCCAAAGGTTGATATTAGAAATGTTAGTAAATATAAAATGATGTCCCTGTACAAAGTAATTGTGTTCTGAACCTATTCGGACAGCAAATATTCGGCTTATCCGAAATTCAGTTTCTCAATGCATTACTTTGTTTGTATTGTCTCGATGTAAGGCGTATTGATTCTTTTGACTGTAATTTAATACCCTGTAGTGATTATTAACGAGTGTCTTAGCTAATTATTATTATTTCTACAAAATCTTTATTAAAAATGTCAATTCGAACGTCATTAAGAAGTTTAGTTTTAGGAATATTTTTTATGTTTTCTTTAACTTTCCAAGGAACTATCACAACCTTGCTTGCTTACTTACTTACTTGCTTACTTACTTACGGCTTTTAAGGAACCCGGAGGTTCATAGTCGCCCTCACATAAACCCGCCATCGGCCCCTATCCTGTGCAAGATTAATCCAGTCTCTACCACCATATCCCAGCTCCCTCAAATCCATTTAATATTATCCTCTCATCTAAGTCTCGGCCTCCCCAAAGGTCTTATTTACTCCGGCCTCCCAACTAATACTCTATATGCATTTCTGGATTCACCCATACGTGCTACATGCCCTACCCATCTCAAACGTCTGGATTTAATGTTCCTAATTATGTCAGGTGAAAAATACAATGTGTGCAGTTCTGCGTTGTGTAACTTTCTCCATTCTCCTGTAATTTCATCCATCTTAGCCCCAAATATTTTCCTGAGAACCTTATTCTCAAACACCCTTAATCTCTGTTCCTCTCTCAAAGTGAGAGTCCAAATTTCTCAACCTTACAGAACAACCGGTAATATAACTGTTTTATAATTTCTAACTTTCAGATTTTTTGACAGCAGACTAGATGACAAAAGCTTCTCAACTGAATAATAACAGGCATTTCCCATATTTATTCTGCGTTTAATATCCTCCCGAGTTTCATTTATATATGTTACTGTTCCTCCAAGATATTTGAATTTTTCCACCTCTTCGGAAGATAACTCTCCAATTTATATATTTCCATTTCGTACAATATTCTGGTCACGAGACATGATCATATACATTGTGTTTTCGGGATATACTTTCAAACCTATCGCTTTACTTGCTTCACATCTTGCTAGGTTGGCTAATATTTCCATTAAGTATCTTTAAAAGGACTCGGATACCTTTTTGCCGCGTCTGTAGCTGAAGTGTTAGCGCGCTAGTTTTTCGATTCGCAGACAGATTGTGATGAAATTTGTGGTGGACAAAGACGTTACAGAGTGTTTTTCCATCAACATACTCCATCTCACCTTTATTTTATCCAACATCTTCATTCGGAAAATAGTCTGGGACGTCTTGAGAGTGGTACGGGTTTTAGTGCTACACAATATTACGGAGTGTAATACTAGGACCACTTCGCTGTTACGAAAGTGGTAGTTATTTTCCTTTGCTCCCATGCTGTTCTGTGTCGTGTATGGTCACATTGTATAGCTATAGTTTTTTCCATAAAATGCATACGGAAAGGTAAGATATAATCGTACGTGCCCTGATTTTGTGGTTGTACTAGATCAAACGCGTTGTCAACATCGGCGTCCGGTGAAATGCTGATGCTTGCATACATGATGACGTAGTAATAAACACGCGAATAATAGTGGAAAAAAAATAATGATCGCGTTTAGTTGAACTAATATTGTTGAAAGAAAGTTCACACGAAAATTATTTTTAATCTTTGTTCGCAGTATTTTATAAAATTTTTAAATCAAGGAGTTGTGTAAACAACTGTCAGGGAATTTGATTTAAACTTTTACATTAAGTCACGACCGTAGTTCGAATTAACCCATTGGTTTGGATATGTCGCATCTCGATTTCTCCCAGCCGTTTCTGCTGGCAAAGACTAGTGGCTGGCTGTTAGGTCAATCTTAGCTGCTCTTTCCTGAAAACATATGCTGTTCGGAATCGGCCGTCCACGTAATGTTATACAGGGACATCATTTTATTTTTGCTTCAATTTTCATTGTTCCTGAGTTTTTTAATGTACTTCACTCCCACCCCTTCTACTAATAAAGTTCAACCGTCCTCCACACAGATCCAAGACCGCATATACAGTCATAGTAGCCTTACGGTCATAGTAAACAGTATGTATGTATTTATTTACACTGCAAGTGGGCAAGCACCCGGTGGCAGTGGTATATACAATATTACAATACACAATAAAATGATAAGCAATACACAATAAAATCTACAACACACAATACAATTTACAACACATATACAATTTTATACACAATACAATAAGAATACACAATACAATTTAACACAATAATAATAAAACATAAAATAAAGTACCTAATTTTACAACACAACCTACATAATTATGTATAGGTCCTACATACGTTTCAATAGTCTTTCACTTTACTCTCACCTCATTCCCTGTAGTGGCACTATGACGCATTTCACTGACACTTTAGCACACATTTCACTGACACTATAGAACACATTTCACTGACACTATAGAACACATTTCACTGACGCTATAAATTATCACTGATCGGAACTGTTCACTGCACTGTAAAACCATAACTTCACTGACTCACCTCGCTTCACTGATACAACAGTTCAAATAAGTCAAATAATTACATCCTTATGCATACTTATAAACAGAACTACATTTAAACTAAACATTTCTAATCTAAGGCCCTCTTACACGTTATTTTTAAATAATTTACAATTCAAACCAAGGAAGTAAACTCGTCAGGCTAGATAAATACATGTTACCTTAAAAAATTAAATGTTGAATGTCACCTTAATTTTAATTTTCACTTTATACACAACTTTTTAAATTATTCTTGAATCTCCTTAAGGAAGGACAGCCCTCAAAGACCGCTGCAGGTAGGTCATTCCAATCATTTATAGTTCTATTTAAAAATGAGAATTTACCTACATCCGTTTTCTATTTCCTACATTTGATTTTAAAATCATGATCGTTCCTACCATAGTACGTTGGCTTTTCTAACCGAGCCGTTATGTCTACCCATGCTTTCTGGCCTAGATGTGCTCTATACAGTGATGTTATTCTAGTTTTCCTACGTCTGTTTTGCAAAGTTTCCCATTTAAATTCTTTTATCGTATCGTTTCCATCTTCTCTTTTACCTTTAACAAATTTAGCTGCCCTATACTGGATTCTTTCTAAGGAATTTATCTGATATATTCTATAGGGATCCCAACACGTAGTTCCGTATTCCATTACCGGTCGCACTAACGTTAGATATGCTATTTCCCTCGATTTGGGGCTAGCCTTTCTCAAGATTCTCATAATAAGGTGAAGTGCCCTCCATGCTTTACCCGTAACATTATCAACATGCTCTCCCCAAGAAAGTTTGGAGTTTAAATACACTCCTAGGTATTTACAGCATTGTTCTTGCGGAATTACAACACCACTGAATTCGTAATTAAGACTAGTTTCCTCTCGGGTTTTAAAAATGTTATAGATTTACTTTTAGAACCATTTATTTTCATCCTATGCTTTAACGCCAAGTTATAAATGTTATTAAAGTCTGTTTGAATAGTATCTACATCTGAATTATTTCTAATCTTTCTATAGATAATGCAGTCGTCTGCAAATAGCCTCACATTTGATATAATATCCTGGCATAGGTCATTTACGTATATTATAAAGAGTAATGGACCCAGAACGCTGCCCTGTGGCACCCCTGAACTTATATTTCCAATTTCCGATATTTCATGACCTACTCTAACTCTCTGGGTTCTACCTTTTAAGAATTCTTGGATCCATAGCACCACTCTTTTATCTATTCCTAGCCTACTTAACTTATCTATTAATATGTCATGTGGCACCAAATCAAATGCTTTCGAAAAATCAATCACAACTGCATCGATTCTTCCGCCTCTATCTACCTCTTCAGCTAGATCCTGAACCAGCGGCGTAATTTGACTGTCACATGAGAAGCCTTCCCTAAAACCATGCTGGCGGTTGTAAAACCAGTCTTTCGCATTTAGAACATGACGAATATAATCCGATATCAAATGCTCCATGACTTTACATACGACAGATGTAAGGCTAATCGGTCTGTAGTTTCCGACATCTAATTTATTTCCACCTTTATGTATGGGTAACACTATAGCTGATTTCCAGTCACATGGAATAGCTGCATTGTTTATGGAAACATGAAATATACGCATTAAGTATGGAATTATGGCCTCGGAACCTAATTTAAGAATCTCTGTAGCAATACTATCTGGTCCTCGAGACTTCCGATTTTTTAATTTCGTTATTCTCTCTCTAACCTCTTTGGAAGTTATTTTGAAAGTCGAATTTGGTTCACATTCACGGTCTGTGACACAACCACTCCTATCAGCGGGATTATTATTATTATTATTATTATTATTATTATTATTATTATTATTATTATTATTATTATTATTGAAAACCGAAATGAAATAGGAATTTAATAAGTCGGCCTTTTCTTTGTCATCAGTTATACTTTCTCCGTTCTGATTTCGTAAAAGCACTACTCCTTCATTTTTTCCTTTTCTCCTGCGTACATAATTATAAAACTGTCTCCAATTGTTACTTTCATCTTCTTTTAAAATAGTTTTTAGAAAATTTTCCTGAGCTAACCTTTTTTCACACTCAAGTTTCTTAATTAATTCGATATATTTTTCCCAATGCTCATGGCTTCGTTTACGTTTGCTAAATGCGCGCCTTGTCTTTTTCTTTAAGTAACGAATATAATTAGTGTAATATTCTGGGTCCTGATTTTTCTTAATTAATTTAGAGGGTACACATTTTACTAATGCCTCGAAAATTATACTCTTAAAATTATGCCACACATTTTCCATATTTCCTTCAGTCCTTAGAAAGTCATCATGCTTTTGTCGTATAAACGTTTGTAATTCATGGACATCGGTAATGTTGAAATTCCAGACAGACAGTGGACTTGACCTCGGATTTACTGTGTTTTCCTAGAAGATTTCTAATAAGACGCTATTGTGATCACTTATTTTATGAAGACTTTTAGAGTTGATAAAGAGAGAGACAGGTCTTAGTAGGTAAACATCTAAGAGGGCATTGTCACGCGTCGGACCATTTACTACCTGCGTGAAATCTTTACGCCAGATCAATTCATTAACAAGGGTCTGTGCATCTGAATTTGTACCTGAAGTCCCGTTCCAGTTAATTTTCGGGAGGTTTAGATCCCCAGCAATTACTACGTTTCGGTATTCTGATACTGTATTAAGATATTCATTTAGTTTGTGCAAAGTTAAATTGTTTAATTCAATGGGTGGTCTGTAACATGCTATTACATCTAAGGTTTCCCGCCCATTTCTTATCTGAACATTCAATATTTAAACTTCCTCATGTATCCACAGAAGATTGCTACTTATTTCTATCTTAGTACAAACGAAAACTCCCCCTCCCTTTTCACTTCTATCCTTTCTGAAGACTCTATAATCCGACCTAAAAATTTCCGAGTCATTTATGTCTTCCCTAAGCCATGATTCCGTCCCAATTATTACATCTGGATTATAAACATCGACCAAGTTCCAAAACGGAATAAGTTTATTTCTAATACTTCGGCAATTAACCTGCAGTAGTCTTAGTAGGCCTGTCCTTACTTGAACATTCTGAATCCCCGTGGCACCTCGCCGTCACTGCAGGTCTACGCCGCTCGCGGATAGGTCTTCGACCGCACCGCCCGCTGGTAGTCCCTCGACCCCTTCGCCTGCTGGTAGACTCTCACCCCCGCTGACCGCCGGTAGTCCCACGCCCCCGCCGTCGGCTGATGGTCCTTCGGTTCCGCTGCCAACTGATGTATCCTCGATCCCTCCGCGCCATGTTGTAGTAACTACCCGCGCGAAGAGGGATCCCATGTCTGCAGCTCCCCTCCGATTTAGGTGGATTCCGTCTCTTCCGAAGCATCTGTCGTCTATCCAGGAATTTGGATCGACGAAAAGCGCAACAAGACACTCCGCTACCCACTCGAAAGCTTTATTCACACGACCCACGTTTCTCCAGTTCACATCCCTCCGTCTGACGATTCCACTGATGACAATCCCAGCTGCCGGATATTTCTTCTTCGCTTCCATCACCAAGTCATATACATCTGCCATGATATAATCAACACCTCTTCGCAAATCGTTTGTTCTACGTGAAGGACGATGTTTTTCGGGTCCCCTCGTTCCTGATTCTCGATCACGCTTTTCATCTCTTTCACTCTACGTTCCAAAAATGTGTTTGAGTTTTCCAGTGCCGAAAGAGTTTCAATATTGCATAATTTTCGCACAGGTACTGTTGTCCATTTGCCTACGTCGCATTCCGGTTTTCCCCACCTACTTCTATTCGCCTCTCTGTAAAGTCTAGTGGCTGGGCTGTCTTAGCTCTTTTCTGAAAACATTAATTTCTGTTAGGAATTGGACGTTTACGTAATATTATACCCATACAACTGTTTAAAATAACTTAAATAAAAGGGCCTCGTTAAGTAATTAACTGTCACTTGATTTTCCCCCTTTCTACGATCCTGCGACATAACCACTTGGACGGACAGTAAATAGCATGTCTGAGTAATTTTATCTTTTCGGATCGAGCAGAAGTGAAGATTGAATTTACAGTACGTAAGGTACTCTTATACAGAGTAGGTATAGAATTATTTCAACATGAGTTACTAGTACGAAGGACGAAACTGGTAATTGGAATTACACACATTAAAACTGAAGCCTATATCGAAATGAACGGGCACTATTTCGAAAAATGTGTTTAAATATCCATATTATGATTATTTTTCAATTTAACTTCATTCTCTGTAGTGTACACTAATATGCTGTAGACAGTATAATATACACTGCATAATGAATACGCCCGCATGGACAGCTCAGTTCGTGAGTAAAAACACACATTGTGAATACTGTACTCTCTTTTGATTAAACAAAAACCTAATGAAAATTATCAAACTCAAAAGCGTGATATTTCCTAGTTTACGTAAATGGATGAACTACTTTTCCTCCCTCCTATACCTAGTAAAGTGAATTGTTTGTGTTTTACGCCAGTATCATCGAACTCCAGTCGTGGAAGGGGGTAGCTAACGGTACTTCCAGTTCTAAATCTTTGATCCAAAGGTATAGCCAGGTTAATATTAGAAATATTAGTAAAATTAAAATGATGAAGTAGATTAAAGAAAATGGTCCCGTTATGTAAGTGCAACGTGATTTCTGCTCCTCCTTTTCGACGTCCCTGCGACATAACCACTCGGACGGATATTAGATCACTGCTCTTTCCCCTTTGTCAGTATGTCTTGTGGAGGTTCCGTCTTGCTAATTTCACGCTAAGAAACTCCTTCAATAATATGACAAGCATCTTTGAAGACTTTATGTGTGTATATAAAATCTTACTTAAGGTATAGTATTTATTTCTTCACATTCTCTTTAAGGGTATATGTACGTGAACGACCACAAATATTATCAGAAAATGCAGGCTCTAAATTTATAAAATTTTATAAGAAAATGAACTCACAATTGGACAAACATTACAAGGTACCACAACAAGACTTATTAGAACTCAAATATCTATTAAAAGCATGAAAAAGGTTACTAATAATATTTTTCAAACCAGTTTTATCACAGTATGAAAAAAATTCTGCAGTTACATCATTTGGTAACCATTACATTGTTATGGTGTCTCTGACATCTTTATTATTTTTCCTGCATGTAATAAATATTTATTTTTAAAAAGTAGACTACTCTGACATGTAGAGTTGTTTATTTTAGTAGAGTTAATTTTTTATTTGTCCTACAAAATTATGTTAAAATTTACATAATGTTTTGTGACCTAATTTTTCTATTTTCAAAGAAATGGGCATTATTACAGTATGACTTTTACATAAATTCATCTTAAATCAGTGTACAAAATTTCAGAATTATATCTCTAATGGTTGTGGAGTTATGAAATAATATGTGTGAAAATTTTTAAAATTTGAAAAATTTAATTTAAAGTAAAAAGTGAATTCTTAAAAATAGTATTAATAACCTTTTTTTATACTTTTATCAGATATTTAAGTTCTAATAAGTCTTGTTTTGGTACCTTGTAATTTTTGTTCAATTGTGAGTTCATTTCTGTATAAAATTTTTAACATTTAGAGCCTGCATTTTCTGATAAAAATTGTGGTCGTTCACGTGCATATACCCTTAAATATGTAAAAATAAAGTTTCAAATTATTTTTCATAAGATGTAAGGTATGAAGGACAACATAAAATTTTAGTTAGCCATCTAGATTAAAGTTATAGTAGAGAGATTTAATTTATGCAATTGTTTGAAATCTAAAATGCTTTCCTGTAAAATTGTCATTGTGCTGGGACTCGGCCATTAGTTTATGAATTAGAAAGAATGGAAGCATGAAAGTAATAATTGACTGTATTCCATCTCAATTAACATAACTGAAGTGATATGGTGCCTTAAAACAGTGCCGAAAAAAAATGCCAAACATTGTTTTAAAATGAGTCTCTGAGAATGAAAAAAGAAAGACGATTCACTACTTGAATACAAGTGTCAAGAAATTCTACTAGCAAGAAGAGACCAGAATAAGGGCAGTGGGTTCATACGATAAAACAAAATGAGGGTAAATCATAAGAAACAAAATTGCTTTATAGTAGAAAAATATTGGGCACCCGAAGAAGTCAGTTCATCACAAAATCGGAAATACTGCAGGTCACTCATGCCAAAGTAATGGGAGTTTTTAAGAAAACCTTCCTGAATATCACTTTTGTTCTTCATATACTCTACTTTGAATGGCGGAATTTGAACACATTATCACTGGATAGAGTTCATAAATTTGGAATTTTTATGTACGGAATTAAAATCTTCTGACTTAGTCATAAACTTTACTCCGTCTTTCTTTTTTCGATTGAAGTTCAAACTTTGCTAGAGACAAGTTCAGTAATTCCCTTATCCCAGAGTATATGTGTGTGCTTAAGACTTGTTGGTGCAGTGTCGACGAATTAACATGGACACCGCTCCCCCCCAACTGCGCTATACTCCCTGAAGTGATCTAACAAGCACAGAAGCTGCGGACAAAAGTTCCAAGCCGGTTGTTTCTACTATTGGCGAGTTTTCTGCTGTGAATCGAGAAAATAACACAGAACACCGAGACCGCATCCTATCTCATTAACAATTTCATTATTTCTGCACGTGCTTTCGATAAAGCGTCTGACTTTCTGCAGCTAGTATTAACGTTTTAGACTTTCTCTATACTTGACAATTTTAAAATGTTTAAAGGATTACAGGCCGTCTTACATTTGAAAAAGAATAAGTTATATAGTTTTTTATACATATTTCTCTAACATTGGGATTCGATTCCTGGCCAGGTCGTGATGTAATTTGTGGCAAAGCGGACGTTGCAGGTGGTTTTCTCGGAATACTCCCATTTCCCTCTATCATTCCACCACACCAACATTCTCACCTCCCCCTCGCTTCATCTTTCATCTGCAATAGCAAAAATAGGCTGGAGTGAATTCTTGGGAGTAGTACTGGTTTCCGATGCTTATACAAGAATGGCTTGGAACTACGGATCCCTGGAGCTAATGAGGTTACTCGTATACGAACGGGACCTGGCTCTATCAAGGGCTGAGGCAGGATAACCCACCTGTCAGCATCGGAGTCACGAATGCCACCAGGGCCACCTGTCAAACTTGGACAAACATCTCCTGTTTAGGGTACACGATAGGCCAAAGCGAGTCTAAGTGTACTGACCCGTCCCTGGTGAGACCCCTTGTAAAGCCAATTAGCCAACGCTTGTTACATCTAATCTCTACACGCACTGTAAATTGCACACTTGTTTACGTAAATTTCTTTACTCAGAATAGTCCATAGTACCAATCCTCTAAAACAATTACTATTCCTCTTGAATCATCCTGTATTTTGTGTATGTAATCCGTCCATTATCTTCCCATTTACTTTAATTTGCAGTATATTTTTTACTGCATTTAGTTTTGTGATTTTAACTACAGAAACGTCCTATGAACGGATTCGAGAAGTTTGTACCGTGTTCTCATCTTATGACTAGGGCCATGACATCGGTATATTTGTATTATATTGAAAGTGAACATACGTCGCCGGACAGAATGTAGTCAACGTGTTTCAAGTACAGAGAGCGGAAGCGAATTTGACACACACCTAAGCAAGCACGTTCTGTGTTTTGTATACGATTATTGCGTATTATAAAATGAAGACAATAAGGTCAGTGTATATAAGGATTAATATCGGAAAGATCTAGAATGCTGATGAGGTTGGGAATATTTGTTGGAAATTATACTTAAATTGTCACAAATGTGGTAAAACATAAGTCTGACATGATGTTTATATATATATATTCAGAGTTTTGCATTACAGCAGACGTCTACAAAAGCGTACTCGCGAGTAGCCCCTGAACGGAAAAGAAGCCAGTGCGTAATGACCGCGCTCCGGCTCACCCATCCCCATCTTTACTTATCATTGTGTTGGTCGGAGTGTTCCGACGATTCACAATGTCTTCTAATCATGAACATAGGACATTCAAGGATGAATAGGAAGAGAAATTTTTTGTGTTAGTGGGGAGAATGTGAAATGCTTAATTTGTTCGAAAATTCTTAAGCGTATGTTGAAATTCAACATGCAACCACAATACTCGACTCTTCAGAAAGAATATCATACAATACATAATAATCAGTATATTACAATACGTTTACACTCAGTTCCGCATGACAAACGTATGTTTTTAGTTTTTTTTTTGGGGTGAAATGCGTAAGCCCACAAATATTTTGATAAATATAAAACAAGAAAATACAAACAAAAATCACACACGTGTCCTCAGTCTTAAACAGAAAAAGGTTCTTGCTAGCTATGTTCTAGCTTGGAATATTGGAAAATCAATGAAGCACTTTACAGAAGCATCATTTGTAAAACAGTGCATACAGGACGTTACTAAAATACTGTGTCCACAACAAAGTCAAAGTTTAAGAAAATTAAATTGTTTCCAATTACAGTTCAGAGAAGGAATTTCAAGATTCTAAATATAATTAAATCTGAAGTCACTTGCATTGAACGAAATCACAGATAAAAATGACAAAGCTCACCTAGCCATTTTCATCCTAGGAGTTAATGAACATTTTACTGTGTCTGAATGTCTTCTAGATGTACTTATAAAATACAACTGGAGAAGATCTTTTCCAGGCACTGAAAGGCACCATAGAACAGAAGAGGTTGAATTTGCAATGGCTTGTGTCAATAGCAACAAACGGGGCTCCAGCTGCATACTATGCCAAAATAATATACAAACGTATGATATTTCTTATTCTCTTGATGATATTATTTGTAAACATAAGCAGACCGTTGCCGCGATCCCCCACTTATCTATTGAGGTACGAGTCTCTCCCTCTTCTCTAGCCTCACAGCACACTGTGTTCGGCGGCAACATCGAGATCACGAATGACGATACGCTTTTTGGAGACGTCTGCATTACAGTCTTAGAATGCCGAAAACGTATATGGCGTACAATTTTGCTTTTACTATATTAATTTATTTATCACATCTATTCCGTGCCTTACTTTTCTTGCGTGTTGTTCGCCTGGTTTCGGTTCCTGCTGTAATAAACAACAAGATTCATTTTCAAAGTTTCAATTGAAAATGACCGCCGAGTGTCGGATAGTATAACCTTGTATGCGGAAAAACTGCGTTCAACATCGGCTGAAACCAAGGACGCATATGTAAAATATTTCACATCATCCATTTCTACTTCAAGTTCATAACAATCGCGCTTTTCATCTGACAAAACTCGTGCAATTTTGCATAATGAATTGAAACCACCTTTTTTGTATTACTGTGTTAATTTTCGCACAGACCTTTTTGCTTATATCATCTTGCAGATCATTCACTTTTGAGATGAGATTATTTACTATCGAAATTTGCGCCACCAATTTCACACCAATCTTTTCGAGACTTTCGATTGTAGAGGGGATAAATCCAAAGTTAGAAGAAATATATTCATACTGTTTTTTAATATTTGGGTCACCAAGAAAAGTTTGGGCATTACTTATGAAAACTGCATCGCTTCCGTGACATCTGTATGGCTCCTTTTACCCTGATGTACAATGATTGTATTATCTTGATATTATAATACGAAATAATCGTATACAAAAACACGGAAAGTGCTTGCTTGGGCGTGTGTCAAATTCGCTTCCGCTGCCTGTACTTGAAACAAGTCTGGCGTCTTGTCTTCACCTTCAATCGACCTGAAACAGATACAAATATACCGATGTCACGGCTTACTTATCACCTTCCCTGACTGTCAATATTTCACTTTCGTACAAATCTTCAAATATAGTTATATCTCCTTCCTAATTCTTTGCTCCAATGATTTTATTACATTAAATTTACATACTTTGTTATTCATAGTATTCAGTCACTGTCACTGAAACCCAAATGATTAAAATTTTAAACTTATTTCTAGAGAGCGGAATTTTATGCCCTAAAAAGTGGCATTTTAGGCGCCTAAAATAGGCTCTTAAACTCCTTTATTTTGGCTCTATAAAATAAAAAATAGGCTTTTTTGTTTGTTAAAGAATGTCAGTAATATAAGATTCAACATTTAATTAATGCAAAATTCTTGAATTAAAAGAAACTTCCACACGTTTCACATTTTACAAGGGTACACATGCATACAAAAACTGAAGACATTCTGTCTTTAAGTTAGTCTTTTTCATTCACCGATCACATTTCCGTAATTTGCTTCACAGTAGATGATCAGCATCTATTGTGGCTATTGTGTCGCTCACTGCTGTACTTACAAATGGTGAGAAAAAGGGAAGGGGTTGTTATCTGTCTTGGAATGTAAGAGAATGCTTATTCGGGTACAACCCAATGAGTTTCTGTTAAATTGCTGACAGACAGAGGAAGATATAATAATAATAATAATAATAATAATAATAATAATAATAATAATAATTTGTCCCGCAGGAGTTTTCTTACATGCCAATAAATCTTAAGCACACTTCAATGCCATTGAACTGAGCCGTGATCAAACCCGCAACCTCGAGCACAGAAGGCCAACGTTATACCGACTACGCTACCCAGGCCGACTGAAAGTTGGAATTTTAGGATTGAAAGATTGTAAGAATGAGAAGGAGTGACCTGGAGGTACTTCTCTATTGTGTTGTTCACTGCTAGGAAGAAGTTGCTATAGGCCAACGTCTTGGAATGTAAACGGTACAGGACGTTAAGAAAACTGCAAACAGTTACAAACAACGATGCAAAAAATAAAAAAAAATTAAAAATAGGCACTAACGTCGAAATAGGCATTTTTAGGCACTATAAAACCCTTTTATTTATAGGTACCTATATTTCCATGAAAAATGCAAATATTAAATCACAAGCCTGTATGTATCAAGGGAAAAAGGTGTTTGCCTAAATTACGCTCTCTGATTATTTCACTAATCTTTCATTGTTTACTAACGCATTCTTATTGTCTTTCTTATCTTTTTTTTTTTTTTTTTTTTTTTTTTTTTTGCTGTTGTGACTACCATGACACTGGTTCAAAGTCTACCATAGGTAATGTATTTTTAAGAATGATAAAAATACCAAGTTTACCTTCGAAAGAGAACTAAAGTCGAAAGTGCTATGTCGCGCATTTACAACGGTAAATAAATCCAGATCTATGAAAAATGACGAACTTCCTGTTTCTTATTCATGCTGTCAGCTTTGCATCAGTATAGGTTAACGAATACATTGAAACTACAATAGTAATATGCGTTACAAGAGCGGTATGTTGAATTTTTCATGTTCGAGGAAAAGTTTGAAACAGCGAAACGTAGTTGAGGTTTTTTAATTTTCGAGAATTGAAAGAAAACATACCGCTCGTGTATCGTACATTATTTTGTGCGAAGATCGTTTATTACATACCTGAAAGAGGAATTTCTAATCAGTTGCAATGAAATCTCCATGTTGGTTTCTGTTCAATGACGGCAAATTTGCAAAACAAAAACATCTATCTTCAACATTGTTGCTTTAAAATGTTGTCTGTGTTTACTATACTCCAGAAGGCCGTGATATACGTCTGTCTTTTTTTTCCCCCAGTCTATAAATGCGAACTTAAAACAAGCGGTAAGGTTATGTAATGATTTATTTTTCATTTTAATATCTTAACAATATTATTTATAAAACATATTGCAGTAATAACATCGGCAAGTTTGTTGATTTTTTCACGGCTTCCTTAATGTTACTTGCAGTAACTTTAGTGGAGTTGTAGAGTTTATTTAATTTTTGCAAATATTTAAAAACAATAATTAACAGTGCAATTTAGGTGAAATTGCAGTGGTAAGTTTCCAATTTATAATTATTACTATATTGAACGTCTCTAAAAATAATATGTTAAAAGCCTAAAGCAGTAAAATCAATATGTCACTTAAGCGGTAAGAAGAGGGAAATTGTTATGTGTGTTAGGTTGGGAATACTGAATGTGGAATTTTAGACTTTCCGCGGATTGGTTTTGTGCGGAAACCAAGCAAATACGCACGATCTCGCACAAAAGTCTCTAGGGGGTATTGTTTCTATTGAGACTGCATCATGGATGAGCATCAAGGACTGAAAAAATAGATTACAAAAAATTCTAAGGAACTGATTAAAGTAGAAGTCAGAAGCGAGTCGGTTTGATCTCTGCTCATACAGTCTTTCAGCGCAATAGGATGTTGGCAGGTTCAGACTACAGAGAACTCTTGCTGACAATGTTGAAAGTAAAATTGGACATTGGACGTAATGTATCTTTATTCATAGCAAGGTTTAATAATATTAAAAGGAGAGTACTATTCTAAATTGCAATAGTCTTAGGTTTTGATGTCTACTTTGCGTGCCTCTTTATCTAGGTACTGTGAAATAACCTGACCGAAGGTGTAACATTCTATTGGTGGTTTCCATCAGATGAGGAAATTGTTATCGTTTGGCTTCAGACCATTTCATTGAAATTATATTATTTTAAGCAGTTTTAGAACAGTTTTACTTTACGACTCGATATAATTTTTCATTACACTTGAAAATTTAAAGCTTTTTGTAGATGTTGCTTCTTCATTACAGCATTTCTTAGAGATAGGGAAAACTTTTACGCCATTAAGTATTTATTTTAATTGACTTTAGGTGTCATGTTCTGAATCTTGATAATGTAGTTTGTTCGTTTTTAGTAAGGGTTATATTTTATAAATTTCGTAGGTTAAAATGCGTTATACCAGGCATGTTTGGGCGGGAATTGCGAATTTCTTCGGTTTTTCAGCTGGTCGGAGAAAAGGAGCAAAACCAAAAACATAAGTAACTCGAAACAGTAACACCTATTTTTCTGTTATGAACGGCTACAAAGACGTCTGTACTCCATATTGGGAGCGGCATTAAACGAGAGATATATTCATACTACCGCTATGGAGTGTTTCCTGATGTAATCGGTCACCCATATATGGAAAAGAACCCAATCATGAAGAAATAAAGGGATTAGAAAGCATAATCTCTGTATCCACGTATCGGAGTCATTGCGTGTGAAAATATCTTTTCAAAAAGAAAAATTATGTATCCTGGACCGCCATTCCCTTATCAGATCTTGCCAAGAGATGTCGGTACTGTAGTAGTTTGAGTCTCTTTGGTAGGATAAAAAGTGGGAATATATATATTTCCATTCATGTCCTCTTAGTCTACACAGTTCTGTGTGTAATGATATCTGTCCACATAGATATTAGGCTAATTGCTCAAATTGAGATTGACTATCAAACGTAAACGAGGTGGGAAGAGCTTATTAAGAACCAAATCGAATCAAGTAGTCTTTAATTATTTTACTTTAGTTTTGTGATGGAAAGTGAACACCAATCCTTGTAACCAGAATATTTTAATCTATCATGTAAATATTTGAAGTAGGACGAAACTTTGCTCAACTTTGAAGGATGGATTGCACCTGAGTAGCAGAAATGTACGTGACTTTCCATATAAAGCTGAATTCTGAGAAGTATAAACCAAATATTTAATGTTATTCGAGAAGACAAGTTGCATTTTATGTTAATATTAATGCGGGAGCACGCATGGGGTAGAGTGGGATGATGGTCTGATATGCAGCAGAGAGGACGGTATTCCACAGTACTCCCTTGTGGTGTGTTTTACACTACTGTCTGCCACATCGATCGGCAGAGTAGGCTTCCAGGTTGTTTCACAGTTGCAAAAACGTGGTCAAACTAAGGTCGTAAACACACTGCAGTAAATGCCGACTCAGCCACCTTAATTCGGAGCACGTAGCGCAGGAATTACTTATTATATGTGGCAAAATATACGTTTTGTTTACATTACTCTGCCTGATGAAGTGGAAATTCTTTTTGCTGCGATGTTCTCTCTGTGACATGGGAGTATGGAATTAAACTAAAACGTATAAAGTTCTTTATGTATTATTGTAATACAAAGATAGAGAAATACAAAAAGGATGAGCAAATCACGTTAAAAGAATTAAGAAAACAAAATCTCAAAGATGTTGCTAAACTAAAGACCCAAATGGAAAAGAAAACTAAAATATTGAGATACATTTTTGATAATACTGGGTGTTCATTTCAAAGTGTGTCATGACGTCACTGTGAGTCAGCGATTTGAAGCGAGTTTCAGCTTGCATGTCAGAGAAGTTGCCTATTAAGGCAATCTGAACTTGAGAACGTGTACTGTATAACTTGAACGTCGTAGCAACAGATGCGGTCTGTAAAGTCTGTGTGCTACCATAACCTCTTTCGAACTGTGTTTTGCGCGGGCAAGTCGTACGCAGGGTATTTGTTATCATCGGTTGTGTACGGCAACATTCCACAATACAAATCAAATTCTCCGTGTCTATGTTGACCGTCGAAGTTAATGTTAATAAATACGTAAGTAATCGCCTTAACTCTCTCCACATATCCCGACAGTAAGAAAAAAACTCACCTCAGTACGTGTTTCTAAACAGTTCACATTTCTGCCACTACAGGTGTTACCGTACGTATCGGTGAGTACTCTTCAGAATGAACGGCGTACTTGCTAGGCAACTTCTGTGGCACATACGTAATACGTCTCTGTGGAAGTGTAGGAAGATTGAAATCTCTAGGCTCATCGGCTAGCCACATGGCGGCATAAAGCGAGCCAGGACACACTTTGAACTGAACACGCAGTATAATACAATTGTAAAACTTCTTTAAAATATTTTAACTACACTTACGAATTAGGAAGAATTTTGAATGGTTTTAGAATTTTTTTCGCTGTTCATCAAATCGGAAGTGTTCAGCTGCAAATTCAGTGTTTCCTGGGTGCGATTTTCCGTCCGCAAATTTATATTTGTCGTTCTTCTACAAGGGATGGATGTGAAACATTACAGTAACTACGTATTTGTGTTATTGGTGACTAGGTATGAACTAGGTTAATGTAAACAGAATTCAGTTTTATACTGTACAACGCGATCTTGGTGCTAAATTAATCTCCAGTCACCTGTTATTATACAACCAGCCCTTAATGTGTTAAAAGAAATACATATATTCGTAACAAATAATTTTTTTTTGTACTGGAACATAATTTCTTTATTATTATCAGAATTCAGCGTTCTTTATTTTAGGTGAAAGAAAATAGGATTCCATAAATTTCCGAATGCGTCTTATACAGATTAGATTCTTTGTCTAGTGAGGATAGCGACGTCTCCCACTCATCACATTCTAGGGGTTCTTCCGTTTCCCTTCATCACTACATTGTCATAATATTAATAATAATAATAATAATAATTATTATTATTATTATTATTATTTTAATTATTATTATTATTTTTATTATTATTATTATTATTATTATTATTATTATTATTATTATTATTATTATTATAAAATTCTGTGACTGACTTTTTAGTCGGACGATGTCTCTGATAGAACCTAGTACTTCTGTTGTCGATTTGTATTACAGTAAGGAAACTGAAGTAAACATGATCAAAGTAAGCTATATCTTCGCAAACGTTAAGTTAAGAACAGTGACTTCAATTTGTCTTGCGAATGCTTGGCAGGCAGCAATTTGTTTCAATTTGATCGCTGACCTGCCGAAAGAGTAAGAAAAAAAAACAAAGTAAAACAACAGTCTAGTCACGAAGCTTGAAGTGTTGAGGTTGCTAGGAACAATAGACTCTGCAGGTAGTATTTCGCATTGTTTGTAATGAGGCAATAGTAGCGATCCTAGTGGTTACCAACTATCTATGGATGCATATTTATTATATATTGAGCTTCGTGACTTTATATACTAGACCAGGCTTGGAGAACTGGGCGACAATTGTGGTGTTGCGTCACTCATCGAAGAGTCACTCACCCCTTCCTTCCAACCCCGCGTCATTGACTTGATAGGGGAGGGGTATGTCTATTCAGTGTCAGTGATTGCGTACGGGACACAGATACGTCATTCAACGCCGGTGGACGGGGAACCAACGCTTTCCCCATGCTTTCCACCCCTCTCTCGCCAGTTCTGTATCCCTGTACTAGATTGTGGTAAAACTTAAAAATTAGTAGTTTATATGAATACATGGGGTTATTAAAATTAGGGTACTTCTTAGATAGCTGAAACTGTTAAAAATAAAACTTACGTAATGGGAGAATAACGTTTACTTATACAGAATGGAAATAATACCAAAATTAGACAGTAAACACCTTATTGGTTTTCAATAATTAATTATTATTTATTGCATTTTCACGAGGCACTGTTTAGCAATGAGATGAATGGCCTGTGAAATTATAACGAAATATATTTCAAGAATAGTTTAATGCGTTTGGTTGTGTGCTTCATTTTTCATATAACTTATCATAAACCAATTGTTTCATATTGAAATTCTGATGAATATTGAGTATAAAAGTTATAATATAACCATAACTTACGGTCTCTCATTGCAAGAACATTTAAAAAGATTACTACCCATTTACAGCTTAAGAAGTTTCACTTCTACCGCTCGAGGAGGCTGCACACTCAGGTTTAGAATTTACTTACTTACTTACAAATGGCTTTTTAGAAACCCGGAGGTTCATTGCCGCCCTCCATAAGCCCACCATCGGTCCCTAAAGTGTGCAAGATTAATCCAGTATCTATCATCATATCACACCTCCCTCAAATCCATTTTAATATTATCATCCCATCTACTCCTCGGCCTCCCCAAAGGTCTTTTTCCCTCCGGCGTCCCACCTAACACACTATAATATGCATTTCTGGATTATCCCATACGTGCTACATGCCCTGCCCATCTCTAACGTCTGGATTTAATGTTTATAATTATACAATGCGTGCAGTTCTTCGTTGTGTAACTTTTTACATTCTCCTGTAACTTCATTCCTCTCAGCACCAAATATTTTCCTAAGAACCTTATTCTCAAACACCCTTAATCTCTGTTCCTCTCTCAAAGTGAGATTCCAAGTTTCACAACCATACAGAACAACGGATAATATAGGCTTAATGGTTTTATAAATTCTAATTTCAGAATATTTGACAGCAGACTAGATGACAAAAGCTTCCCATATTTATTCTCTTTTTAATTTCCTCCCGAGTGTCATTTATATTTGTTACTGTTGCTCCAAGACATTTGAATTTTTCCTCCTCTTCGAAGAATAAATCTCCAATTTTTATATTTGCGTTTTGTACAATATTCTGGTCACGAGACATAATCATATACTTTCTCTTTTCGGGATTTACTTCCAAACCTATCTCTTTACTTGCTTCAAGTAAAATTTCCATGTTTTCCATAATCGTTTGTGGATTTTCTTCTAACATGTTTACTTCATCCGCATAGACAAGAAGCTGATGTAACCCGTTCAATTCCAAACCCTACCTGTTATCCTGAACTTCCCTAATGGCATATTCTAGAGCGAAGTTAAAAAGTAAAGGTGATAGTGCATCTCCTTGCTTTAGCCCGCAGTGAATTGGAAAAGCATCAGACAGAAACTGGCCTATACGGACTCTGATGTAAGTTTCATTGAGACACATTTTAATTAATCGAACTAGTTTCTTGGGAATACTAAACTCAATAAGAATGTTAAATAAAACGTCTCTCTTAACCGAGTCATATGCCTTTTTGAAATCTATGCACAACTGATGTACTGTACCCTTATACTCCCATTTTTCTCTAATATCTCTCGAATACAAAAAATCTGGTCAATAGTCGATCTTTTACGCCTAAAACCGCACTGATGATCCCCAATAATTTCATATACTTACTTACTTACTTACTTACTTACTGGCTTTTAAGGAACCCGGAGGTTCCGCCCTCACATAAGCCTGCCATTGGTCCCTATCCTGAGCAAGATTAATTCAGTCTGTACCATCATATCCCACCCCCTCAAATCCATTTTAATATTATCTTCCCATCTACGTCTCGACCTCCCTAAAGGTCTTTTCCTCTCTGGCCTCCCAACTAACACTCTATATGCATTTCTGGAATGTATATATGGAATTAATCTTCTCAGAAGAAAATTGGACAAAATTTTGTACGATGTCAACAAAAGTGGTATTCCTCGAACGTTACTACAGTTAGTCTTGTCCCCCTTCTTAAAAATAGGTACAATTATGGACTCCTTCCTTTGTTCTGGTGCAATTTTCTTTTCCCAAATAGCAAGTATAAGCTTATAAATACAGTTTGAAATGAACATATCATTATGGCATGTACATGTGCCTTAAGGCTAGCTTAAGATAACTTTCTATGCACTGGAACAGCGAATAAATTAATTAATTAAGGGAAAAGGAGGAAATTTGAAAAAGTTTGTATCTTCGTATACGCAATAGATTACGCATATAACTCCGCGCAAGACGCGGTCTTGGATGGATATTTTTCCTTTATCACTAGTTTTCTTGTTTGGAAGTAACTGATATTCACACATAGTTGAATTATCTTTTAAGACAGTACAGGAAAAAAACAAAATAAAGACATTCTTCCAGTTCCTATGTCGAGAATTGAACCTAGCTCATCTGAATTTATAGCCATAGACGCTAAGACTTATATTGCTTATCCAATATACAGAACGGTTTATGGAGTTAGACTGTAACACGGAATTGTAAAAGATTTATCACTGCTACGGCGGTTTTCTTAACTTGTCCGTGTGTCTGTACTATTCTCTTGATATATTTGGGAACCGGAGAGAATTTCTGGATTTTATAAACTGGGTTGCAAGCTCCTAAATGTATTTGGGGTTCAATTCCTGGGATAGACAGACAGGGACAGGGACAGGGTGTGGGCAGGCCCATCTACACGCCCTGAATTCCTGATCGTGACATGCAGCGTGACAGCATTGCCATTAGTTGGGAGATGCCAGAGACGGGGCCTGCTCTAGTTAGGGAGTGTTGTTTGTGTGTTTGTCACTAGGTGCACAATGACGGCTAGGAGCAGCAGTTTGGGTGGGAGAACAGCCCGTCCTGTTCTCCGAGTTGATACTATTTCCGTTACGATTTATACGTTGCCTAGCTTTCACCTAAATGGCGCTGGTGGTTCTACAAAACACTCTTCTGAAATACCAGGGCAACAGTTCGGATTCCACATAACTCTAATTAGATTTATCTCATAAGAATGGCTTGAAAAATGAATGTACAGTGTTGATAATTTGACGTATAATTTTAGCTACTAAGTTTTTTTTTTAAATATGCACTAGAAATGATCAAGAATTGCATACATTCACGAAACAATTGGAGAAAAGGCATAAACACTGAAACTATCAAAATAGGCTATGGCGTAGGCCATATTACTTACTTAAACATGGGATGCCACACTTCGACTACTACGATATTATATTAAGTAACCTAAATGTAAATTTGAGCAGCAGGCTACAACGTGTGCATAATGCGTGCGTCCGTTATATTTGTAATATTCGTAAGTATGATCATGTTTCCCCGTCTTTCCAAACTCTGTCTTGGCTAAGGCTAAGCGATCGACGAGCCCTGGATTCTCTTGTTCTCTTATTTCAAATTCTGCGCACCGCTACCCCAATCTATTTGGCTTCTCGTTTTCAAAATTTATCCGCATATCATCAGCTAAGTACAAGATCTCATCATAACCATTTTATTCATTATTCCCTATCACAAGACATCTTTATATTCTTCATCCTATACAGTTTCAGTTGCTGGAAATTGGAACTCGCTATCGAGTGATGTAAGGGGTTGTTGGACAATAACTTCGTTTAGGTCAAAATTACATAAATTCTTACTTAACAAATTACTTGCTGATTAATATTTATTACATATAATGAAACTAACATCTGTCCATTCTTATTATTATCATTAATTTCTCTAAATAGATTTACAAAACCTCTAATGGCAATTACATTAATATTCTCATTATACGAATATATTTTTATCTTATAGGTTTATCTAAACTTAAATAAATATGTAGTCTACTAGTCTTTAAAACTTAACTGAAGAATATTGCTGGAGAACCTTTTAAGTGTAGTGTAAATATTCATAATTTAAATATGTATTGCATTGATTAAGGCTGGTTGAGTGGAAGAGAAGGCCTTATGGCCTTAACTCTGCCAGCGAAAATAAATTATTATTATTATCATTATTATTATTATTATTATTATTATTATTATTATTATTATTATAGGCCTAATAATACTGAGAACAGTACTGGTAAAAGTAAAATTTTCCGTGTACACGCCATGAAGCTGCATGGGGAGTATTGTAATGTATTTCATAATTATTTACTACTACGGAATTAGCAAAGTCCTATTGCGGATTTATCCGCACTGTTGCGGAATTACCCGATTTGTTCTTTTTCAACTGTAATGTATGTGCAACTAAGTATATTTCCATTTTAATAGGTCTCTTTATCTCATTTCGTAATGAAAGGTTTCGTCCATGTCTACATACCTTGATAATATTTTTCAATAAACATTTTGATAAAAATATGATAGATTTACTTCTTAATATTGCGGAATTAGCTGAGTCTCCCCTACATATTTTGTTCAGGAATTCATTCATTTTCGTGTCACAATATGTACACTTGCATTAGAGTGATATGTTTTCTTAAGCGCGGAATTTTTTAAATTATAGAATAGAATTACCGTCAGTGGTTTGTTAGGAACTTCCATAATCTACAATACTACTTCAATAATAATTATTCACGATACTAGTGTTGAAATTAACATTTTATTATGTGAGATGGAACTTTTGCTAGACGAAGCCGCAAACCGAGTTTAGTAATCCTGCTTTAACATGTGTCGTAGGCCTGCATTATTTTTATAATCGTTCGTCCGCGCTAGTAGGTATAGAGACAAAACCACCGACTTCTCTGCTGTATTTCTCCTCATTGTAATAGTGAAATTTTGTCGCATTAAAAGAAGGCAGTAGTATAGCTCAGTGATAGAACATGAGACTGCACATCGAGAGGTTCCCGATTCAAACCCGAGTACTTCCTAGTTTTTGTTATAATTATATTTAATTCTTAATTGTTTCATAATGATAGTCATCAATAAAATAGTTGTTGAGGAAATTTATTTTATTAGGTGATTCAGTGAATGTCGGAGCAATATGCTGTAAGCTATGACCAGGCTTCGAGACTTCGGACCCAATAGAGCAGTTCAGTGGGAAATCCGCATAACGGCTTGCTGAGTATAGTGGTAAAGCGTACAGTGGGTTGGGGTACTGTAGAATGGATGCCAACAAATACGCAAAGGAAAACGCTCTGGATTTGAAGGTTCTGACGAATAATTTGGTTTTCATACAAACTGTGTCTGAAACTATTACACGGTTAGAAAAGTCAGAGCAAGAGATGCCGGAAGTTCTCAAATTAATTTAGAAAATGATGCAGAGAATTAGTGAGACATCAAGTACACCGGTTACTGAACGTGTAAAACAGAAGTGGAAATCAATTTTATGTAAAACATAACGGATATGGAACATTGTGTAACATAAACAGCAAATTAGTGGACATAGAGTCACCCGAGAATAAAGGACTGTCTCTTAGAGACTGCAATGATGTTAGGTTTTTTCGTTTTGCTCCTATCACGTCATGCAACGTAGAGCGCAGTTTTCTGCATTACAAACTTTGGCAGACAACCGAAAAAGATTTACGTTTGAGATACTGAGAATGTATCTTGTAGTACATTGCATTTCGGTACTGTAACTACACTTCCTAAAGACGACCAATAGGATAAATGAAAAAAATTTAAATTGCTACATGCTTATTTCCACCATTAACTCTGTGAATAATTAAACACAAAGGCTTATAAAAGACAGGAGAATAAATGCTTTTCACATTCTTTTGACATTATCATTGTGTAATGTATATTTACTTTCTAATGTACATAAGTGTGTTTCCCCATACTACCGTACTCTACTCTAAACGGCAACGTTGTTACCTCAACACATCTCTATCTACCTGCAGCAAGTCAACAACCTATAGTGCATGCAGAGTAAACTTATTGTATCGGGTCCAAAGTCTCGAAGCCTGGTTATGACTAACTGTAAGTGAAAAATTCCGATTTATGTACGATTTAAAACCGAGCTCATTCAGTCCGTAGACTATCGCTTTACCGACAAAGCTAACCTTATTTGTGTGGTGAGGAAGAATTTACACACGAGGAAAGATGTCCGCCTCTGTTATCAAAATTGAAACGTGGCAACAGTAATATAGGATAGTGTCAGATGAGATTTGTATGTACTGGTTTTCACGTAAATGATTCTGTTGACCCTACAAAATAGCCTTCCACGAGAGTACAGGTCAACAGTTTCGAGTTTACATAACTGTAATTAGGTTTCTCTGATAAGAATAACTTGCGAAATGAATGCGCATTGGATCTCATAATTGAAAACCAGCTCTACAATATTTATATGATCCCTTTAAAATTAACCCAGTGTTTTACTTCATCACCGCAGTGGATTGATTTGTGATTGAATGCTTTCTGTTTATGTATTTTAACCGATTTGTTTTCGACGGGGTTGGACAAATAATTAAACACATTAATTTATTTCCCGAGCTTTAAAAATATTTGGGATATACAAACAGGTTATATGTATGCAACTGAAATCTGGTAGTAAATATTGCAGATAAGAGAAAGTGCGCGTCTGTTTATATGAAAAATCAATACAAACTTTTACACAGCTCAGTTCAACAATAAATGACGCCGTTAGTCGAAACACTAGAGCGTCGGATTTTAACGCCAGAGACCTCTTTCAAGTCTTGAAGAATTAAAATGGAATTTGTTGTGGCCGTAAATAAAGCTGTGTGCCAATAATAATATTCTCTGTTATTACCTTAGTGCCACTGTTGCAACACTAACATATCTTACATACAGAAGATTCTTATGAAAGTAAATTAAGTGTATGTAAAGCAAATTGATTATTTAATGAAATCATAAAATTATTTAAGCACAAATTTTTGTCATATAAACTTTTAACACTTTAAATTACCCCACCTTAATTAACTCATCAGAGCTTTGTACTTTTAATAAGGTAATTTGAAGAGGAATTGAGACTTTTGTTCCCACTAACCTGAATATGGCTGGCGATTGAGTTATGATGTGTTTTTAGTAATATCATTCTTTTCGTGGTTAAAAATTTCACAGCTTAAGTAATTAAATATCAAGATAAGTTCTAGGGCTATATTACTATTTCTTATCTGAAAGGCTTGTTTTTCCAAACTGTCCTGTTTTAGTTTTCTCTTATAATAATCCGTGGCGCTATAGCCCGTGAAGGGCCTAGTTCGACCAGCCGGCTGCTGGCCTCACGCCCGTCGAAGCAGAGGTGCACGATCATCCAACCAGAATGGAGGTATCGTGTGGTTACCACGATGATTCCCCCAGCCGTTATAGCTGGCATCCGCAACCGGATTTCGCTACCTATCGTAGCTCCCCAAGTACATGACGATGCTGGATGGGCACCGGTCCCATATACTGGCCGAAATTTCATGTGAAAATTTCTCCCCCCATGAGGACTCGAACCAGCGCGCATTCCGTAACGCGAGTCCTAGGCGAGATGCCTTAGACCGCGACGCCACGGCGCGGAACAGTTTTCTCTTAGGAACTTTAATAATGTAATTACTGTTCATTCGTATACACCGCCTTATAGATTATATCTCCTCTTTTTTCGTGTTAATAAAACGTTGTCGACATAAGATTTTTTAATGTTTGGAGTGGTACTGTATGTCATTCAGGTGGACTATCCTGCCTCAGCCCATGATAGAGCCAAGTCCCTCTTCGCGGACGAGTAAACTGATAAGTAAGGAGCGGATTTCTATGTAATTAAATATTCTTTTTGCGTGTGATGAAACAGAATTAACAAAGTTAAAAATTCCGAACATGAAGTTGCAAGTTTAAAACTCGAATTTTATTTCACATAAAAACACATATTTTCACAAAAAAATTATGTAAATACATATTTTCAGGAAATCTATTATAAACACATAAATATTGAAGTTTTTTTTACTTAAATAATTTTTACAAGAACTTTTAAACATTTTAAAACTAAATCATTTATGTCACTCAGAAATACGTTAGCCCATCTTTTTAAGAATTCTTGGTTGCTTCGTGTTTCTAAGCGCTGTGTGGTGTATCCGTGATCCATTTTTGTTATAGTTTCGCCACAAGTTGTGAGAACTGCTAGGCAGCATATCAATGTTATTATTAGAGAATGAATTAACATGAACAAGAAGGAGGGATCTTGCAACACATAATTAGGAATGTTTATTGTTGCTAAAGATGATTTCATTCCACGCTTTGTTTGTGAAACACGACAGATAAGAGCTCGGGTATGATCATTATTTAATTTAAACAAATCTCTCGCCTCTCGACCATGTCCATCAAGTAAGGCAATACGTCTTGTGATTCCCTGTTATCGGGCTTCGTCAATCTATATCCTTCAAGATATACTGAAAGATGGTTATTTAAAAAACGATTTGGCTTTCCTATTAACAAATCTAAGCTTTTTGTGTGACACCATAAAAAAACTCGAAACATCCAAAAACCTGTTGTCTGAAACAGGGAGGTGCGTGCCGTGGAATTAAACTAGACTCGCTACCAGGTTCAGAAGTACAATTACTAAGGGACAAATTCCAGAATGTGTTTGGGAAGAACAGTGGATATAAAAAAAATGTGTAAAGTTGCTCAAGTATTGTAGGGTGTGGCTGTAGGTGAAATTGACGGTGTTTGTGTTTGTGACAGTCCTCTTTTTTAAATATGCACGTCTGACGTCCTGTGATGTAGAAAGATCGTTTTCACAGTATAAGTCGTTGTTCAGAGATAATCGGCATGCATTTGTGATGGAGAATTTGGAGATGACCTTTGTTGTTCACTGCAATTCTCGGCCAACTACTAGCACTCAAGTGTGGTTGGTGAGTACATAGTAACTTTTTTTTTTTTTTTGCAAGCTAAGTAAGGTATTTTTGTCATATTAAAAAAAAAATATTTCTAGCAAATATTTTTGTACTTTTTAGCACATAAAAATAAATATATTAAAAATTTTAGCACATAAAAATCCGCTCCCTATTGATAAGACCCAGGAGCTCTAAGTCCTTCCTGATCAGCCGACGCTGACACATAGGCCATCCTGCCTCAGCCCCTGATAAGAGCTAGATCCCGTCCGTATACGACTAGCCTGATAAGACCCCCATCGCATCCTATAGGCTATCATAGGAAACCCATACTACTGTTAGACTTCTCCTCAGGCTATTTTTATTATTGTGTATGATAGATGAAATAAGGGGGAGATGGAGAATATTTGTGGAATGATAGAGGGAAACGGGGGTACCCCGAGAAAAACGTTTTGGAACTTCTGCTTTGTCCACCACAAATTCCATCACGACCTGGCCGGGGATCGAACCCGAGTCGCCTGGATGGGAGGCCAGCACACTAGCACTGTAGTTACAGACGCATGGGACTCGACGCCCTAACTCATAGATGTCCAATTGTAACTCGTACGAGGTAATCCCTGGCGTAAGCAACACGCAGTGCATATTCTTTAAGGTCGTGTTTCCTATTTTATATGGAAAGTTATTGACCTTAGCAGAGCATGCTTGACGTGCAAGATCTCCTGGTTCTATAGGCGTTTGGACACACATGCCCTAACTCTTCGGCTAGTAATACACAATGCAGAATTACGTTTATCGAAATCCATGACAGTTCGAATTCCAGTATGTGAGCTGAAATGCTTGTTTTGAACTTATCTTTCTGTTCTCGTTTATTTTCTTGGTGGAATTCCAATGGACATTTAAGTATGTAATATATCGTGGCCGAGTTATATCAAGGCTGTGTGTTAAGTGTTCACAATTTTCTGGGGAATCAATTCCTCTTTTGTTGGCTCTGAATCATCCCCCTTCCCCCTCCTCCACTGCCGTCTTGGTGGTCAGCTCTTGCTCGGTCAGAAACCGTTTTCGTTTAGGCGAGTGGGTGGGGATAAAATTGGCGTACCCTTTCACAGCCAGACTGAATGTGTTCAGACTAAAATGCAACGTGACAGATACTATATTGTGTTGCTGTTCTTGGCATCGTATTGTTGAGAGTCTCTCTCCCTCTAATTCCGTAGGGGCGCATTTCAGAAAGATGCAGGGAGCAGCCTGCTTGGAAGTCATATTTCGTGAGTCCTATCGATTCTAAAAGTGCAATCATTGCAGAAAACCCAATATCAAGTCCGTTTATTAAAAGCGTGGAGGCGGAGAACAGATGCGTCTCAGGCACTGACGAAGCGTGCTACAGCAGCATTCAGTTTACGTCAGTATCTGTCTGGGCTTGGAGAGATATTACGAGTTGCAAGATTCTTGAACTGATTCTAACATCGTTTACTTGCTTACATAAAAAGTAGCTAATTTTAATTTTCGGTTAAGAGAGAAGATTTATATGATATTCTTATTGAATTCGGTATTCCCAAGAAACTAGTTCGATTAATTAAAATGTGTCTAACTGAAACGTATAGCAGAGTTCGTATAGGTCAGTTTCTGTCAGATGCGTTTCCAATTCACTGTGGGCTAAAGCAAGGAGATGCACTATCTATCACCTTTACTTTTTAACTTTGCTCTAGAGTGTGCCATTAGGAAAGTCCAGGATAACAGAGAGGGTTTGAAATTGAACGGGTTACATCAGCTGCTTGTCTATATGGATGACGTGAACATGTTAGTAGAAATTTCTCAAGCGATTAGGGAAAACACGGGAATTTTACTGGAAGCAAGTAAAGAGATAGGTTTGGAAGTAAATCCCGAAAATACAAAGTATATGATTATGTCTCGTGACGAGAATATTGTACGAAATGGTAATATAAAAATTGGAAATTTATCTTTTGAAGAAGTGGAGAAGTTCAAATATTTTGGAGCAACAGTAACAAATATAAATGATACTCGGGAGGAAATTAAACACAGAATAAATATGGAAAATGCGTGTTATTATTCGGTTGAGAAGCTTTTATCATCCAGTCTGCTGTCAAAAAATCTTAAAGTTAGAATTTACAAAACAGTTATATTACCGGTTGTTCTGTATGGTTGTGAAACTTGGACTCTCACTTTGAGAGAGGAACATAGGTTAAGGGTGTTTGAGAATAAGGTGCTTAGGAAAATATTTGCGGCTAAGAGGGATGAAGTTACAAGAGAATGGAGAAAGTTACACAACGCAGAACTGCACGCATTGTATTCTTCACCTGACGTAATTAGGACATAAAATCCAGACGTTTGAGAGGGGCAGGGCATGTAGCACGCATGGGCGAATCCAGAAATGCATATAGAGTGTTAGTTGAGAGGCCGGAGGCAAAAAAGATCTTTAGGGAGGCCGAGACGTAGATGGGAAGAAAATATTAAAATGGATTTGAGGGAGGTGGGATATGATGATAGAGAATGGCTTATTCTTGTTCAGGATAGGGACCAATGGCGGACTTATGTGAGGGCGGCAATGAACCTCCGGGTTCCTTAAAAGCCAGTAAGTAAGTAATTATGTAACTGTGTCCAGGTGTAGCAAAGATTTGTCGTAAATTCTCTTCGACCTGCCACTAGATTGACACATGGCAGGACTTCCTGACATAGTGTCCACACATCTAGCCTCTTTATAAAACAACCAGGGCAACACGTTGACAAAGAACAACCATCCGCATCCACGAGTGTGGCTTTCTGCGCAACCTTAGATCATAATATGAGACTTAGCCGATGCTTTCTTATTATGCGAAATACAGAGTATGTATATGTGTGTCAGAGTGCTGCATTGGAGTTAAATCGCTGGCTTGAACTCGGTCGAATGTCGCACCCTCGAGTGAGATAAGATCGGTCGTGATACGCTCGTAATAAATAGAAGCACAGTACAAAGATCATCTCACCGACATGTGTTATCTTGTATGGAAGGCCACAGATAAGATACACATATGTTTTGCTCACACGGTAAAAATAAGACTTTATTTTCTGCGTTTATGACAAACGCTTAATGGAACAGTCAATGGAACGTACCAAAAGAGTAACGTGAAATTATAAATAAAATAGAATGAAAAACTTCGATAAACAGTTATTATTGTTAATTAATAATTATTAAATATTTTATTTACCACATATATAGGCCTAATATGATAGGTCCATACATAGTGTTCCGCCTATATACTGCGACAATGTAGAAACGTTTTACAAAATATTATTGATATAGCAGTAGATTAATAACAATATTAGTATAGAGATAACGTCACAGAAAATATAATAAAACGAATAATCATGCGGCACAACTGTTAGAGACGCACTTGCATTATCGTGATTGTGTTGTCCGTTTATAATAATTACATTTACATCCAATAACATCTATCAGATGTGGCAAAAACAAAATCACTCCTGTGTGTGGGGGGGGGAGAAACAACAACAACAACTATTTACCTACAATATTTATATTACATTTTAAAGCAAGTTTTGTAGTTGTACTATGGAGAGGTTAGTTAAACACTGCAAAGTTTTGAAATGATAAACATCTATGATGTTACTACTCAGTTCATCACTGTAACAAGAACGAATGTCTAACGCTCGGCTTATATCGTTCGAGGATTTATCGCTCGCGACAATTTTACCCATCATGCATGTGCGCTACCTATCGGATTATCCTATGAACTAATTGGCGCTCGAGCGAAAACGTCCGATGCAGACCTCTGGTGTATGTATTCATTCATACTGCAAATGGGTATATATCCAGTGGCAGTTGTAACTAATTACACTCAATAATGACAATAATAAACACAATTAATAAAAAACAAATAATAATAAATTATTAATACTAATACTAATAATAATAGTAATAAGTAATAATAATAATAATAATAATAATAATAATAATAATAATAATAATAATAATAACAGGGAGAATCCTAAATTTAATTAAGCACGATCACTTAAAATAACATTTAAAATAAGTCTAATTTGTATTTTAACTCTAAGTTTGAACTAAGACCCACGAGTATGATATGTTCACACCTGCACAAGTACCTTTTAGCACTGCACTCATTTCGCTGTTAACTCACTTACTGCACTGGAACTACGATACATTTCACTGATTCTATCCTGATTTCACTAACACTTCAAAAACATTTCACTCTTCAAATTGCGGTACTGTAAAAATAAATTTCGACATCTTTACGAAAGTGTATGACAAACTTTCAGAACGGCCCCGAGGTTCACTCAGCCTCCTATAAAATTGAGTACCGGGCCTTTCCCGGGGGTAAAAGGCGGTCAGGGCGTGGTGCCGACCACACCACCTCATTCTAGTGCCGAGGTCATGGAAAGCATGGGGCTCTACCTCCATGCCCCCCAAGTGCCTTCATGGCATGTTACGGGGATACCTTTACCTTTTTTTTATACAGACAAAGACTGTATTACATTTATAAAACCATCTTCTTTTTCCCGTTCATAAATTGTATTAGGCATCACGCACAACAAGAGTAGGGGCAGATACAATTATTCACCGTTGAAGTTCTCTACCTCTCAGCGCTTGTGTTGGAAAGAGTGGACGGAGAAAGAATAATCCTGAAACTGATCAGGAAGAAAAAAAAGGAACGGGTTGTGTCCCTGGCTAAGAAAAAACTGCCTACTGAAATATGCATTGTGAGGAATGGTGAACGGGAGAAGAGTTCGGGGCAGAAGAAGATATCAGATGATAGACGACATTAAGATATATGGATCATATGAGGAAACAAAGATGAAGGGAAAAAATAGAAAAGATTGGAGAATGCTGGGTTTATTCAGCGAAAGATCAGCCATTTGGCAGAACATCATGTATGTATGTATGTATGTATGTATGTATGTATGTATGTATGTATGTATGTATGTATGTATGTATGTATGTATGTATGTATGTATGTGTGTGTGTGTATGTATGTATGTATGTATGTATGTATGTATGTATGTATTCGGTATAGCAACGCTGTCTTGTGGCGAAAACTGTAAAGCGGCTGAAATCTATGTCACGCAATGGAGTGTTTTTTTTTTTCACTACAACGCCTTCAGCGTACTGTGTCCCTACTGCAAAATTTCAATTTGAAAGTGTTTTGTCATCCTCGATACAGCCTTGATTTGGCGCCTAGTGATTACCATCTTTTCACGAATATGAAGAAATGACTTGCATCGCAGAGCTTTGACGATGACGAAAAGTTGCAGTCGAGCGTCGTAGGTTTGCTTCAGTGTCAGGCGTATTTAAAACGCTGCTTAAACTCTATGACAAGGCTTTCAATTTAGCCGGAAAGTGTATAGAAAAATAAAGCAAAGTTTGTAGTTTGAAACTGTTATAAACAATTCCTGTAACCACATTGCCGTTTTTGTTAGTATAAAACTGAAGTTACTTTATCAATAATTTTAGTAACGATTGAAAAGATCTAAAATAATAAATCGACAGACGGATGGACTGAATGATATCTTGATTCACTCAATGCGTTTGAGTAAGGAAACAGTAATTTCTAATACAATGATTCCTCGAGATAGTCCATGGCTCTCAGTTAGAGTGATGGATTTATATGAATTTTTCGACTGTCTGAAAGAGTTCGATCCTCGGTTCTTCTTTCCATATTTTTTTAATTTCGAACTCCGATTGCAGGTGATTCTAGAAGATTCTAGTTAATGCTATACTTATTTATTTATTTTTTATTTATTTATTTTTATTGCTAGTAAGTTTGAAATGAATACAAATTAATAAATACAATGAAAGATAAACTAGCCCACTCCTGAATGAGCAAGACTCGTGCTCAGGAGGGGATTCCAATACAGACAAAATAAAATTAAAATTGAGAGTGAATACAGATTAAATAGTGTTTAATATGTTGAAACCCAAACTATAAATCCAATACAAATTTATTTCTTTTATTAATTTGGAGAGGATTCGTGGTTGAAATATTATTGGAATAAAATTTCTTTAATAATCTGGGACCTTGACTCAAGCTATGATAAAAAGCTGCATTGGTTTTACATTTTGGTTCAGACAAACGCAGAGAATTCATATTTTAGTTCTATATTTATGTATATACCTTTCAAAGTTATTAAAGTTTCTATGAAAATATTGGAATAAAATAAAATAATACATTTGTTTAATGTTGAAAACTTTGAAATGTTTAAACAACGATTCAGTTGGGTAATCTTTCTGCTTTTTTTAAACAAATTTTAATACTTTTTTTTGTAGTAAAAGTAACGGATAAAGGTTAGATTTATAAGTTCCACTCCAATCTATAATACCATACATAAATATAGATTGAAATAATGCTAAATAAATTACACGTAAACAGTTAAGTGAAAAATATTTCTTAGAATATCAAAGTAACATAATGTTTTACGTAATTTATTACAAATATAATGACTATGATTATTCCATTTTAAATGATTATCAATAATTATACCTAAGTATTTAACCTCATTAACTTCATTAATAACTGAACAATTGCAATTTATATCGGAACTATCAGAATTATGCACTTAATTTGTACTATAGATAAAATTGGTTTATTACCTTTATTATTTAAAGAAAATGGAATAGCTATTGTTTTATCTTTATTAATTACAAGTGAATTTAAATCGAACCATTTTTTATTAATTTTAAGCCGTAATTTGCATTATAATAAGCATCAGTCCAGGTTTTTCCACTAAAAAGTAAAACAGTATTATCAGCATAAAACGAAAGTACGAAATGGAACGAAATATCACATGGACCAGAATTTTCAACAGCAGTAGCTAAAAAGGCTTGAGTCCTTTCGTCGATAATCATCCACGGTTCGAATCTAAGAAACCTGTAGCAGTGAATTTGAAAGATGTCGCCAGAAAAATTTAATACAATGTGTACCAATAAGTACAATACAGCCTGGTCTTATTCCATGCGGGTTGTCGTCGATATCGTATGTTTTAGACTATAATTGCCAGTCATACACTCTGAATCCAACGTTTTTCTTGGTCTATCTAGGTTGTGACGTTCTCATGGTAGTGTTACTAGGAGTGACATGTTCACAATATCTTAAAATTAATAAATGAATAAATTGTATACAAATTCTGCGCTTTCGGTCCTTTAAAGGTACCTTCCATTTATGTCCGTTGCTTATCCCGAATAAAACAGAATTAAGGAATTAATTTGAGGGACTGGAGATAACTTACATATTACGATATTATATTGTATGTGATATAAGAAGAACATGATTCGATAAAACAATATCCAACGAGGAACATGACTAAGAGATAAATTCAAAAGGGGAAAGAAAATAATTAACGTAACAGGTTGACTGCATATGATTACCATAACATTATCACACGAAGAATAAAAATTCATAACATTAGCATTCATGTGACGGTATCAGTGAACGTTATACCCACACGTGATTTCGCCTGTAAAACCATTAAATATCTCCCACAAGTCTCGGTTGCTATTTGGACTGCCTAAACAAAAATAAACGGCTTAAGTTAGACATTCTGTACCGAGCATTTTTCTTCCAAACTGAACTACAATTCATCCTGGATTTATGTATACGCAGAATACGATTTTCTGAAAAAAAAAAAAAAAAAAAAAAAAAGGAGGGGGCTAATGAGCTTTTTTGTTGCATTTCGAAATACGTAAAGTGTCAAATGAAAGAAACATTTGATACAATTCTACTTACAAATTGTTCTTTTAGTTACGTATTTCTGGAAATTTGTTGACGCAAGAAAATTTAAGACACATTTTCGGGATTAAATAGCTTTATAAGAAGTAACATATTCTGAACGTTTAGATGCAACAATGACTCCAAGTGGATACAGAAAAATCTATAACTTACTTGCTTACAAATGGCTTTTAAGGAACCCGCAGGTTCATTGCCGCCCTCACATAACCCCGCCATCGGTCCCTATCCTGTGCAAGATTAATCCAGTCTCTATCATCATATCTCACCTTCCTCAAATCCATTTAAATATTATCCTCCCATCTACGTCTCGGCCTCCCAAAAAGTCTTCTTCCTTCCGGTCTCCCAACTAACACTCTATATGAATTTCTGGATTTGCTCATACGTGCTACATGCCCTGCCCATCTCAAACGTCTGGATTTAATGTTCCTAATTATGTCAAGTGAAGAATACAATGCTAGGAATTCTGCGTTGTGTAACTTTCTCCATTCTCCTGTAACTTCATCCCTCTTATCCCCAAATATTTTCCTAAGAACCATATTCTCAAACACCCTTAACCTCTGTTCCTCTCTCAAAGTGAGAGTCCAAGTTTCACAACTATACAGAACAACCGGTAATATAACTCTTTTATAAATTCTAACTTTAAGATTTTTTGAGAGCAGACTAGATGATAAAAGCTTCTCAACCGAATAATAACAGGCATTTCCCATATTTATTCTGTCTTTAATTTCCTCCCGAGTGTCATTTATATTTGTTACTATTACTCCAAGATATTTGAATTTTTACATCTCTTCGAAGGATAAATCTCCAATGTTTATATTTCCATTTCGTACAATATTTTGGTCACGAGATGTAATCATAAACTTTGTCTTTTCGGAATTTACTTCAAACCTATTCCTTTACTTACTTCAAGTAAAATTTCCTATTTCAATAATAATTCTCTTAGACACTATTGAAGCCGAAAAAAAGCAAAAGTTATCATCTGCGAATTAGAAGTCGAAGGAGAAGAACAACGAAGAACAATAAGGAGTTGAGATGTAGAACTCCCAGGCATTTTCTGCCTCAGCACTGAGTGTTTAGCATCAAGTTACAGATACTTCAACACAATGGAAAGCCGTAAACATAGTAGGGAAGCAAAATTCCCTTAACTTACTCATTTACATACTGTTCTTCTTAGCTTTTACACTAGAAAGAGATGAGTGGTTTGCATCATGTCGCATTCGCTTTATCTCATATTCATAAAAGGCAGGAAGCTAGATAATTTATCGAGGTCATATGACTCTATAGCTATTCTGGAAACTAACTACACCGTGCCCCGCTTAGAGGAATCGAGAAGTACATAAATGCTAACCATTTAAAATCAGGTGAAGATATTGTTTTGATTTACATCCGACAAGATACAGAAACTGTCCAAGTTTATGCACCAATGTTTAAAAACAGTTGCATGTTCATACGCATGGGCACTAACATTTATCGTGGAAACAAGCCTGGCGTCATTCAGTAGAACATTTCGCCATTGGATCTTTCTTCTTCATCGAGGCCTCAGTCACAAGGAATTGTATCTGGACATGTTGCAGAACTTTTTTCTGTTGACTATTACACTTTTACTACGCCATACTACTTTTGACCAATAAAACGGTACGAAAGGACGTATTTCAACCAATCATGGCTGCTTATCGCACAGTTTTATCGCGTCCCTAGCATTTGTTTAATTTTTTCGCGTCCCTACCATTTGTTTTTTTTTTTTTTTGTTTTTTTTGTTTGCCAACATTTGAAACTGTGCTGGTCTGGACGTCAAAAAAAATAATAATAAATTACAAATCACTCCAGTCGATGCACAGCAGTTTCAAATATGACTCGCATTGACATTCAAGAACAAGAATTAATAAAAATCATTGATCATACCTATGCATCTTCTGAAATCCTATTTACAAATAAATGAAGAGCACCATTCGGAAATCCTGAATAAATTGAGGAATACACCATGTGGGCCTACATCAACGAGTTCCACTTCTTTTACGCACACGTCCAATATAACATCAACTGAACAACCAACCACTAAACCATTCAAATTTGAAAATTGTATATTCAATAATTATTCCTTTTAAAATTATTCATGTTTATTTTTTACGTCATCGTCGTTAATTAAAACTTTTCTAACACGTGTATATTATTTACGTTATGTTATAGCTTCTTCTATATGATATTGTGGATAGTCGCGTATCAGAGATTGTTTAATATTAAGATTTATTGAAAATCATCTGTCAAGTGACGTTGATTACTGGGATTCGGATAATTGAAGTGGAATGCAACTGTTTTAATAAAAATGAAACTGAATCAACAAAGCCTTCTTGACTAGTAACACTGCCATCGTGATCTAGATTGAGAAGGCATTGCTAGTAATCATAACTCACTACTGCCATCTAGCATGCATCTAGCGTAATATTTGTAATGTTGAGATGGTACAATAATACATTTGAAGACAGTTGTATTTTCGTAATTCAATTAATATTTTATTGTATTGGAGTACTTCGTTACTTCTAATCTTTATATACGTTCTTCTAATCGTGTAATAGTCAATTAAATCCCACTCGAGTTTTGATTTTCTCTAGATAAATCAAAACCTCTAGTGAGATTACTGTTGATAAACTCCTCCGAGAATCGGTTTTTCAGTAACATGGGGCTCCACCCCATTACCATGGAGCAGTGCTTGGCTTCTTGAATGCAAACTTTCCCAATAGGTTGATCGGAAGGGGAGAACCCTTGCCTGGCCACCTAGGTCAACCGACTTGACGCCCATTGACCTTCCTCTGGGGCTTTGTGACAAGTGTTTTGTGCCTACGTGATACAGTTGACACTTTGGAAAAACTGAGACAACGAATTATAAATTCAGCTGGGCTAATCACTTCACAAATGTTATGGAACACTTGGCAGAAGGTTGAGTACCTTTTGGATGTCTTCAGGGTAGCTCGAGGCGCACACATCGAGTTGCACTGACCATTCTCCGAAACTCGGAGAGTTTTTACATCAAGTTATACAAAAAGTTATGTTATAAAACCATTATTTACACTTTAATTAGCACTTATTTCTCGATCCCTCTAAGCGTTACACGGTGTATAACTTATGTCTAAAAGGAAACTTAAATTTTGGATGGATATTACAAATACGTCACGGATACGGCCTCACGTGACTCCTGGAAACCTGCACTATTAATGTTGGTTATAAATACAACTAATTCTGTAATTTAAGCTGCATATACCACTTAAGAAGCATTTCGACATTTCACCGATTGGCTTATTTTTGTATACTGTATAAAAGTATACAGTATTTTCATCTGAATGCACAGCCTATCTCAATTTGATGAAAAATTAATACTAGTTGTTTTTCATTAAGTCACAGAGGGCATGGATATTAATATGATTGAGCGTTATTTTTAATTGGTTTATTTTACGCCGGGTGACGTGAATATGTTGGGAGAAAATACACAAACTGTTACGGAAAGCACGGGGATTTTACTGGAAGCAAGTAAAGAGATAGGTTTGGAAGTAAATCCCAAAAATACAAAGTATATTATTATGTCTCCTGACCGGAATATTGTACGAAATGGAAATATAAAAATTGGAAATTTATCCTTTGAAGAGAAAGAAAAATTCTAATACCTTGGAGCAACAATAACAAATATAAATGACACTCAGGAGAAAATTAAACACACAATAAATACGGGAAATGCCTGTTATTATTCGATTGAGAAGCTTTTGTCATCCAGTCTGCTCTCAAAACAGCTGAAAGTTAGAATTTATAAAACATTTAGGTATATTAGCGGTTGTTCTGTGTGGTTGTGAAACTTGGACTCTCACTTTAAGAGAGGAACAGAGGTTAAAGACGTTTGAGAATAAGGTGCTTAGGAAAATATTTGGGACTGATAGGAATAAAGTTACAGGAGAATGGAAAAATTGACACAACGCAGAAGTGCACGCATTGTATGCTTCACCTGACATAATTAGGAACATTAAATCCAGGCGTTTGAGATGGGTAGTGCATCTAGCACGTATGGGCGAATCCAGAAAAGCATATAGAGTGTTAGTTGGAAGGCTGGAGGGAAAAAGACCTTTGGGGAGGCCGAGACCTAAATGGGAAGATAATATTAAAATGGATTTGTGGGATTTGGGATATGATTGTAAAGACTGGATTAGTATTGCTCAGGATAGGGACCGATGGCGGACTTATGTGAGGGCGGCAATGAACCTCCGAGTCCACACCTATGGAGTAACGGTCAGCGCGTCTGGCCGCGAAACCAGGTGGCCCGGGTTCGATTCCCTGTTGGGGCAAGTTACCTGGTTGAGGGGTTTTCCCTCAACCCAATACGAGCAAATGCTGGGTAACTTTCGGTGCTGGACCCCGGACTCATTTCAGCATCATTATCACCTTCATATCATTCAGACGCTAAATAACCTAGATGGTGATACAGCGTCGTAAAATAACCCAATAAAAAATGAACCTTCGGGTTCCTTAAAAGTCGTAAGTAAATAAGTTATTTTACGACACTTTATCAGATGCTATGTTTATCTGGCGTCTGAATGAGATGACGGTGATAATGAACCAGGATTTGAACCCGGCCCACTCGTTCATAGTCAGGAATGCTAACCGTTACTCCACAGTGGTGAACGATTGAACGTTATTAAAAATCGATTTTTCTAAAACTACATGTTATGAAGTCAATATATTTCTTGTGCACTCGATGTAGGTCTTTATTTTGGAGACTTAGTTACAATATTTTTGTTCTTGCATTTGTGACTTTCATGCTGTTTTTACTTTATCAATACTGATTTTTTAAACCGCAGTGGATCATACAGTAGATGTCCTTCTTCTAGCTCAAAATTTATTAAAGTAAGGCTGATTTTTTATATTTCTGTCTTCAAAAATATGAGGAACACATTTTACGCTCTATATTGTCGAGGAAAAAATCTCATTTGAAGAAAGCAGCCATAGCAGTTCGGCATCTGTCATATTTGTTGATGCTGTGTCACTTTTCAGAGATGCGATTTACCCGTCGTGATGTAGAGAGCACGGTTCAATTTGTCTGCGGCCTGTTAGTATGGAAATACTAGGTAATTCGTCCAAATCCAGACTGCCTCTATAACAGTTCTCCTCTCCGGCTGCCTTACTTTATGATAGCGATCTCTTTCTCTCGCTCGTTGAAGGTATCTCACGTACACACTTTTTTTCTTCTCCTCGTCCTCTGTATCTCTTTATATTTCTCTCCGTACCACTCAATCTTTCTTCTGTAGCCATATTTCTCGCAATTGTTCTCTCTCTGTCTCCATTTTTCGGCCCCCTTGCCCTAGTCCTTCGTGTTTTCCCTTGGGTTACGCAATGTCTTCGTCTGTCCTACTCTCACCATTTGCCGCATTCTATGCAAGGAAGTTGCAGTGCAATAACTACTCAAGTGCATAGCGGCATTTTTAGAATCCCACCGCTGAGTTCAGACCCTAGCAAACAATTAAATACCTGTCTGTATTTAATCTGTAACAACACCACCACCACCACCACCACCACCATTAACATCTTTATTATCAACATCATAAGAATGATGATAATAGGGGGAGATAACCTGCCTGGCCTAGGGAGTAGGAAACGGCACTCGTGCTCCGAGATTTCCTTGGGCGCCAGTTCGAATTCCGGTTAGATTTTTAACGAGATTTTTCTTGCGACTGTGAGGTGAATATCGTGTAATCTTATGGCGAAATCGGTATCACTAGTTTCATGTGCATTATATTATAAACATATAGTTGATAAAGGGTCCTTAAATAACCGATTTAAAATGAGAAATATCAGCTATAATTGATTGTATTATGAATATAAAGGCCTATTCCATTTTCGACATTGTTTACATTATGCACCAACACTAGGAATACTCTCATTGAGGTTCTGGCTGATTTGTACAGTACATCTATTATCAGGCAGTACATCTCACTTGCAATATGTGCCAGAGGAAGAATAATTGTTTATGTACATCTGAAATCTGATTAGAGTAAAATGTAGCTAGACATCGATATGTGCAATGGAGGGGGAAAGAAACTAGCCATCCTACTCCATTATCTCCTGTCTTATTTGCCTCATAAGTGGTGCCTTCTTGGTATCACTTGTGAGGTTCAGAACTGTCTTCGGACAATTTAAAAGTCACGTTGAGTTTAAAGTTCAGAAAGTTCAGTGATATATAAGAAATATTATATTACAATTTCAGTCAACAACTTATCAGATTGGTACATAAACAAGTTTTGTTACATTGATCACATTATAATTCTTGGTATATCCACGAATATTTTGGATTTTACAAGAAATCATCATCAGGTTCGAAGCGATATATTAGAATAAGTTGAACACAAGTGAAACACAAAATGTAAAATCAATACATAATGAATAAAACAATATAGAAACAAAACATTAAAACAACTTATAAAAATTGAGTTTGAATTATTAATAAATACTAGAATGTAGACGTAAGATATGTGTATGCTAAAAGTTAAAATTTAATGACGCCATATTCTATGGTAGTTGGAAACTGAATTTCTATGGAATATTTTGTCACTCGAGTCGATGAGGTGATTAAGACATGATGTTAGCACGTGAAAATTCGTTTCAACACATCAACTTATAGAATTTACAACAGAAAGTCATTTTTCAGTTCTAGCACAGTTTAAGTGAGCGGTATCAACGTTATAAAGTGGAGATTACTCCCAAAAATCGATTAAAAATCGCAGTTACATAATTGGAATTGTTTCTTATGTAGTGATCTTTGTAAAGTATTTCTACATGATACTCTTATCATTGTTTCTTATGTAGTGATCTTTGTAAAGGAGGATTTCTACATGACACTATTATCATTGTTTCTTATGTAGCGATCTTTGTAAAGGATTTCTACATGACATTCTTTTCATTGTTTCTTATGTAGTAATCTTTGTAAAGGATTGCTACATGACACTATTATCATTGTTTCTTATGTAGTGATCTTTGTAAAGGACTGCTACATGGCACTCTTATCATTGTTTCTTATGTAGTGATCTTTGTAAAGGAGGATTTCTACATGACAC
This sequence comes from Periplaneta americana, assembly GCF_040183065.1. NCBI lineage: Eukaryota > Metazoa > Arthropoda > Insecta > Blattodea > Blattidae > Periplaneta > Periplaneta americana. The sequence goes on along the minus strand of NC_091132.1, from coordinate 133,528,513 downwards.
TATTATCATTGTTTCTTATGTAGGGATCTTTGTAAAGGATTTCTATATGACATTCTTATCATTGTTTCTTATGTAGTAATCTTTGTAAAGGATTTATACATGACACTATTATCATTGTTTCTTATGCAGTGATCTTTGTAAAGAATTTCTACATGACACTCTTATCATTGTTTCTTATATAGTGATCTTTGTAAAGGATTTCTACATGACACTATTATCATTGTTTCTTATGTAGTGATCTTTGTAAAGGATTTCTACATGACACTCTCATCATTGTTTCTTATGTAGTGATCTTTGTAAAGGATATCTACATGACACTATTATCATAGTTTCTTATGTAGTTATCTTCGTAAAGGATTTCTACATGACACTCTTATCATTGTTTCTTATGCAGTGATCTTTGTAAAGGATTTCTACATGACACTCTCATCATTGTTTCTTATGTAGTGATCTTTGTAAAGGATTTCTACATGACACTCTTAGCATTGTTTCTTATGTAGTGATCGTTGTAAAGGATTTCTACATGACATTCTTATCATTATTTCTTATGTAGTTATCTTCGTAAAGGATTTCTACATGACACTCTTATCATTGTTTCTTATGCAGTGATCTTTGTAAAGGATTTCTACATGACACTCTCATCATTGTTTCTTATGTAGTGATCTTTGTAAAGGATTTCTACATGACACTCTTATCATTGTTTCTTATGTAGTGATCGTTGTAAAGGATTGCTACATGGCATTCTTATCATTTTTTCTTATGTAGTTATCTTTTTAAAGGATTTCTACATTACACTCTTATCATTGTTTCTTATGTAGTGATCGTTGTAAAGCATTTCTACATGACGTTCTTATCATTGTTTCTTATGCAGTTATCTTTGTAAAGAATTTCTACATGACACTCTTATCATTGTTTTTTCTGTAGTGATCTTTGTAAAGGATTTCTACATGACACTCTTATCATTGTTTCTTATGTAGTGATCCTTGTAAAGTATTTATACACGACACTCTTATCATTGTTTCTTATGTAGTGATCTTGTAAAGGATTTCTACATAACACTCTTATCATTATTTCTTATGTAGTGATCTTTGTACAGCATTTCTACATGACACTCTCATTATCTCCATGCAATATGCTGTAGCTTGTTGAGAGCAACTCTATTACTTGGCCATACTCAACTCTTAAAGTGTAAAGTGTTCTTCTTTCCTCTCCAATCTTCGTCGTCCAAATGTATGCATGTTTTGCAATCGCCTATATTTATAACAATCAGCATTTATTCAGCCTGCACGATCGGATACGGTATTGAAATCGTCGGAATGAGGAGCCTCATTCTTTCGTGGCAGAATGCATGTAATTAAATTCCATAAAAACCGAGTACGGATGATAGAAGTTAAAACTGAATTCTTTTACAGCGGGTTCACTCACGCACGATTACGCCGAATATGAATTGCGCCCCAAAGAACATTGTGCCGCAAATACTTTCATTCAGATGGAAAATACGTCACCACCGCTGTCATTGTCGTCATCACCATCACCACCAACACTAATACTGTAGTCCGTTCACAAAGTCCTTAGAGGTATTCAAAACGAATTCCATCCGGTCGAAGATAACTGACTGGTTTGCTAAATGCTGGATGCAGCAGAGCGCAATACACGCGGTGCGATGCGATGTGCTTCATAATAGAGATGGCAAAATTTGGTTTTATTCTGTAACTTCCTCATTTGTTTCGGTTCACCTGAAATACCAGGTTCAAAACAACAGTTTCCAAACAGTATTTTGATAAATGGACTGTAAGCCCGAATTGTCATAATAGAGAAGTTTTAGGAGTGTGTATGACGTCACATGACACGCTTAGTGATTGAGTGGAATGGATTGCATACACGAGTCGAGGTCGAATCTAATAATTTCGCAGTATTAAAACTTCGGTTTGAAATAGAAAATGGTTATAATGTACAAGGTGGACCAAAACTCACTATCCATTTCAACAATAGTTGAGGACATGCTGCCATTAAAGTGACTTTTGAAGAAAATAATTCAGACTAGATACTTTGCAAAAAGGTGTGTTTAAATATTCCAAATTGTCTTCTGTGATGTCTCAAAACAGAAGGAAAAGAATTTAAATGCAATCAGCGATAGCTTTTGATCCATTGTCTTTGTTTTCTGATCTCAATATTGTAAGAATTCTAGTGAATATTCGATCCGACAGATATTCAAATTCCATGATAATTTGTACAAAAGATGACTGATAATGTGTATTACCCGTGCAAATGTCGCTTACTCGGACTATATTCTCTATTCAGAACCAAAAAGATTGTTGCTGAAGTGTCGTATAATTAACAAAAAATGACCAATATTTGGATACAACCCCAACATAATAGACAACATAATACGTAAGACAAAACATAATCACAAAAAACATAAGAATACAACACAAACACAAGAACACAAAAAATACATCACACTAACATACGAAAACAAAAACACACACAAAATTGCAACCTCATTCAAGAAATTAAACTACAACATCGCATACAGAACAAATAACACTCTACAAAAACATCTCAACACACAAACAACATAAACTAATACAACCACACAGGCGTATACAAACTGAAATGTATCACCTGCAACAACTTCTACATAGGACAGACAGCCAGATAATTTCAAACACGTTACAAAGAACACATCACAGCCATAACGAAATTACAAAACATCTCCACATATGCAGAACACATCACAAATGTTAACCACACCCACAGAGACATCAACACAGACATGGAAATACTACACATCCAACCAAAAACCCAGAAACTAAACACACTAGAACAATATGAAATATACAGACACACGAAAACACATCCCAACGATATTCTCAACACACAACTCAATTTCAGAACACACACACTCTTTGACTCTACATTATACCACACGAACACACCCTTACAGGAAACAAAACAAGAGGCGCAAGCCCAACAACGACCAGTTCTGAGGATGACCCATTAATAGGTCGAAATATGTAAACAAGGTACGTTAGTATTTAACACAAGAAAGTCTTATCATACATATTCCAAATATTTACATTAAAAGTTGCAAAGTTATTTTTATTTTATTGAAGTTCTAAACGTACTGTAAGAACACTAGGCAGGAGTGATGGTTGGATATAGAAGTACAGAACTCTGTCTCCGCATCGCCTTTCTTGGCCAGCTCTTACAGAAACAAACCTATTCTGACCACTTCTACATATCAGTGTCCGACGGAAGGGACATTGGGCCATGATTCACTGCAAAGTCAGTATAGGTTGCGATACACAAGACGGGCAGAATATTGCATCGGACATCCTCTCTCGGATGGTACAATTTCGTCTCGTACCGACCGATACCGAACAGGACTGTTTCGGTCTGTCGAGGACTGTATTGGATGGTCTCGAACAGAATTTCGCCATAAGCGACGTATGTAGTTGATTTTTCCATGCACTGCTACTCTCAATTTTATTGTGACATAATGGCAACTGACAACAAAATCATAACAATTAGCTATTATTTTATTTCGGAATATTATTATTATTATTATTATTATTATTATCATTATTATTATTACTGCAGTTCTGAGAACGACCCATAAAAGGTCGAAACATGTAAACAAGGTACGTTAGAATTTAACACAAGAAAGTCTTATCATACATATTCCGAAGTGATACAGTGTTAAAAGTTGTGTAATCAAGATGTATTATTTTATGTGCTTAGGAGAAGAAAATCACATAGGCCTAATTATAATTTGTTCGACTCATCCTCTAAACCAAAAAATTAATTTACTTGTTTTTATAAATGCATTAATTTCTTTTGAAGTTTTTCCCACAGTGTATATACTAGAATTAGAATTAGAATTAGAAAAGCTCATTACATCCTTAGCAGGCAAGGGCCTCCTACCATCGGTAGGGCAGCTCTACTTTTGCTCACGGGGTGAGCTAGTCCCTGTGGGCCTTACTCAAAGTTGAGTCACTTCACTTCTCCTCACTTCACTTCACTTCACTTCACTTCACTTCACTTCACTTCACTTCACTTCACTTCACTTCACTTCACTTCACTTCAGTGTTTTGTGTTCTTCTGTTACTTATTCTATATCTAAAATTATGTCTTTCCACTTTTCTCCGTCTCTCGCAATACGCGTCCACTGCGGTCCTATCACGTCAACGAAGTCCTGTGCCCATCTCCTTCTTGGTCTTCCCCTCCTTGGGTCCCAGACTGTAGTGGCGTATGCCCATCTGTCGGTGGGTAGTCTGGCTACATGTCCTCCCCATTTCCATTTTAGTCTTCTTGCTGTCTTGTAGGCCATGTGTATCTACTAGGTTCCTCTTATTCTATTTTTTTTTTTTCAGCGAATAACCAAAAAGCGGTCACCTTGCATACACACATACAAGTGAATCGGGGATTGCAGAAACAGCAAATGTCATGAAAACTAAATTTTTCAGTAGACATAAAAAACGGTATTACTGGTGGTAAACCACATCATTGGTTATAGTACTGACTTCTTCAGACAGAAGCCTAGTAGCTGTGTCGTTTTATACCAAATTTATTGGAATGTAATGAATTGTTAATGAAATAAATCAATATATATTAGCTTGACATGTGCTCTTTCTGCAAGAAATCAAAATTGTAGTATAATAATTTCAGTTCAACTAAAGTTTATTTGTCAAATTAAGGATATAATACAATATGCATAGGCCTATTGTGTACTTAAAACATGAGTTCAGCATATAAATGAACTTATTTTTCCACAATAGGCCACTGAAGAATATTATTGTAAAATTCTTTATATTCATGTTAGTTTGCGTATATCGTCAATCTTCTCTCTCTGAATTGGCACGATTTTGTCTGGATATGCCAATGAAGAAGGTACATATGGTATTCTCCTTTATACTTACAAGCAAACGTTCTGATGGGGACAGATAAAAAAATTAATCTTTTTTCTTCCATTATTTTAATAATGTCAAAAGAAGTCCTTACACAAATTTTGGCCACTTGAGCGCAATTACGAAGGCCGTAAAAAATAAGTTTCCCTGGGGTCGTTTACAGAAAGAGAACAAAATTGCATGGAACATTTTATTGGAACAGATAGCCTATAGCAATTGTTGAGTTATTTTTCAACATATTCCCCACCAGAATTGGGACATTTGTCATTCAGTGGGATCAATTTTTGTATCCTTGTGTCGCAGATGTCTGCCGTCTGGAATCGGAACCAATGTGTCGGCGCATGTCTTTGACAGTTGTTTTTGCGCGCTTCCAGGGTTTCACAGGTCTCCAAATGTGAGACGGCTATACTGACATTTGCTTACATATATGTGGTTTCTGCATGGAATGATAGCCCTATGTCAACAGTCCATGAAACTCGAATAAACTCATTTAGCAACAAATAGTAACATGTGCTGTTTCTGCAATCCCTGATTCAAGTCTATTTGCAGCTAAATCCATTTTAAATTCTATTGTAATATATTTGTAAGAATAAAATTGTACCACTGTATATAACCCACACCGGACGTTGAGAAAATCAGGTGAGTAAGTGAGTAGACAGTAGACTTAACGCATGCGCAGAATGAATTTTCCGATTGTTTCCGCCAGCGAACGAAAGTTCGGGTGACATCACCGTTTTGTTCGAGATCGTCAGGTGGTGTCCGTGGTTGACCGGGACGAATGTCCGATACAGTCAATGCGTGTAATCACCATCACATCGGACGGCCCGAGACAAGACCGTCCTGTCCGAGACAGAATGTCCGATGCCGACTTAACAGGATTTTGTGAACCACTCTATATGTGTAATTCTCTTGATAAATAATCTTATGAAATCGTTCTGCAGCCAAGTAAAGCTTCACAAGAAAAATGTCTTCCATGCAAACCGCATAGGGGACCAACCTATACATCTAGCCAGTCCTAATATAATTTACTCACACAACTGTTATCACTATACCATCACTATTATCTCTATCACAAACGCTATTGTCATTATCACTATGAGCATTAACCAATAGGAGCATTATTACTACCATAATAATGATTACAATAATCTTTACCATCACTATTTTTTATTCTTATATGCTGATTCATCATTCTTGTGCCGTAAAGAGGATCTATTCTAAAAGATAGGGCTTTGTCGAAATTCATGACTTTGTTTTTCTTGCATGTCAGAATGTTACACTTATTATTAATCATTTTCTTATATCATCTTTTATCAGCTTCTGGACACTAAGATAAGATGAAATGAATTACGAGCCCACAAAAGTCCCCTCGCACTCATGCCCCAGAGTGGGCTGTCTATTCTCCAAGGAAAGCAAGTGGTTTCTAATATGTTTATCAACTCAGAAACTCTATGGAAACGGTACATAGACTAAAAAACCAGTTGTCCATAACTGAACAGTATTGCAGAATTTACTAATGTGTCAGTGCTGTGTGTGTACCTTATATACAGGGTGTTTCAAAAATACGGGGCATAATTTCAGGTGTATTTCCCACATGTAAACAATCAAAATAGTTCATTACAACATGTGTCCGGAAATGCTTCATTTCCGAGTTATGGCCTTCACAACATTGAAATTCACAGGAACGTTTTTCTTTCCGCAGGTCGTTGTCATTACAGAAGATGTTCAAAATGTCCACCTCCTGCTTGAATACAGACCTCACATCGATGTCCCATTGACCTGAGAACACGATCCCAAATTCCAGGAGTATTGCGTATGTCCTCAGAACATGCCACAATTCGATTCCGAAGGGATTCCAAATCAGGCACCGGAGACGAATAAACCAATGATTTTAAATGGCCCCACAAGTAGAAATAAATCGAGAGGGTTCAGATCAGGTGAGCGTGGAGGCCAAGCAATTGGGCCAACTCTACCTAGCCATCGATCAGGAAACCTTCGATCCAAGTACCGGCGAGCCGTACTACTGAAGAAGCGTGCAGGATCGCCATCTTGCAAGAAGTGAATGTGTTGACGATTGATCAGTGGAGTGTCTTCTAAAACATGAGGTATGGTGTTTTCCAGGAAGTTTGTGTACGCCTACCCCGTAAGTCTGTTTACAAGTACATGGGGTCGGTCCAACTAATCGATCACCAATGATACCGGCCCACATGTTGAGGGAGAACCGCACCTGGTGATGAGATGGAACAGTTGCACGTGGGTTTTCATACGCCCATACATGCTGATTGTGGAAATTTGTTATGCCATCTCGTGTGAACTGTGCTTCATCTGTAAATAATACTAAGGCAGGAAAGTTCGAATTTACACCCCACTGCTGCAAGAACCACTGACAGAAACTAACTCGTGCAGGGTATGCTGGTGACAGGGCCTGTACACGTTGCAAATGATAGACCTAAGGATACAATTGATACTCTTTCAACAGTCTCCAGACAGTCGTATGAGGAACATTGACTTGCAACGCTACCCTTCGTGTGCTGATAGAATGAGTCATGTTCACAGCCTCCAGAATCTCCTCCTGTACTTCTGGAGTTGTAGATCTTGGCCGTCCCCTTCCCAAACCAGGAGAGTTAAATTTTCCATTCTCCCACAGACGGTAATGGAGACGTACAAATGTCTTCCGATCTGGACATTGTCGCTGTGGGTACCTCTCCTGGTACAAACGACGAGTCAGCGCAGCATTGCCGTCCGCCTTACCGTACATGTGTATCTCTGCCAGCTCTTGATTTGAATACATGTCGCACAGTCTAACGCTTACACAACACTGAATGTAACCTTCGCCTCGGAATGAACTGCCAGAGTGCCCTCTTAATGTCTCCTTTGACGGCAACGACCTGCGGAAAGAAAAACGTTCCGGTGAATTTCAATGTTGTGAAGGCCATAACTCGGAAATAAAGCATTTCCGGACACATGTTGTAATGAACTATTTTGATTATCTACATGTGGGAAATACATACCTGAAATTATGCCCCGTATTTTTTGAAACACTCTGTATACATTTTGCGTGTGTTTTATGTAATACAGTGAAACTTCTCTTAACGGACACTTCCCAATAGCGGACTCCTCTCAATAGCGGACATTTTAAAATTCCCCTGCAAAATAACATTGGCCCTTATGATAAATTCTTCCAAATAGCGGACATTCTCAATAACGGACGCGGACACTGAAATGTATCTCCCAACAACAATTAAAACTTCCAAATAACGGACAGCATGAAAGAAAAAAAAAAAGAAAAAAAAGACGGTTGTAAATTAAACGGAATTCTTTGCAACAATCATTATCGTGCATATGAACGTTCTTGTACTTTATTGAAGGTAAACAGCACAGTTGTTAGTCGTGATACTGTACGTGAGCAGTCCGTACTTTCTTAGTTTGAGTGTTCGGAAGTACAGTCACATTAAAAATGTCACAAAAACGTAAACGTTTGTAATTAAAAGAGAAAGTGGATATTGTAAAGCATAGTGAGAAGGAGAAATTAAGTGTTCGTGAGCTGGCCACAAAGTTTAATGTGGGAAAAACTCAGGTTACTGAAATTTTGAAAAAACAAGGATGTTATTTTAAAATCATACACTGAGAATGCAATTCTAGATTTCTTTGTGTAAGGTGAAGTGGTACAGTGACTGATGTTTATTTCATTTACAAAACATTTACTGGTACGATTTCTCTCTGAATGAATAGTGTAAACGATCTCACTGTATATTGTACTGTACTCTAAAATATAGTGTTGAATAGCCTATGTATGAGAAATTTTAATGCACTGTATACTTGCTAACGATATTCTAAATAGCGGACACTTCTCAATAAATAAATAATAAATAAATAAATCTAGCCTGCTAGATCCCGTAAGGGCAAGGGCCTCCTGATTGACAGGGCTTGGCTCAGTAGACTTCACTCGTTAGGTGAGCCGATCCTAAGGAGTGTTCTATGTACACAGTGTAAACACTATATGCACTTGTAAGATTCGCACCACACTACACGCTGAGGATGGTGGCTTCTAGATTTCTCCATAGCTGTCTGTCTCTTGTACTGCTCGTCCAATGTGGTCCTGCCTTCTTCTTGAAGAAATCGGCCCATCTAGTTGTCAGGCGTCCCACTCTTCTTCTGCCGATCCTGGGATCGCACAATGTCAGTCTGTGCGTCCATCGTCTGTGGTTCATCCTTACCACGTGCCCTCCCCATTTCCACTTCAGGCTTTCGGTGGTGTTTAGGACGTCTTTCATGCCGGTACGGTTGCATAGCTCCTCGTTCCTTACTTTGTTCCTCAGAGAAAGTTGCAGGATTTTTCTTTCCATACTGCGTTGGCAGGTTTGAAGCATACGCTTCTGTTTTGATGTTAGGGACCAATAACGGACATTTATTTTTTCCCCGGCGGTGTCCGCTATTGGGAAGTTTCACTGTATAATGTTATGTATGTGTGTATGTATGTATGTATGTATGTATGTATGTATGTATGTATGTATGTATGTATGTATGTATGTATGTATGGTATGTATGTAAAGAACTGCATGTCTTGTTCAATTTTATTTTAACCGATATTGTTTACGAATTTGATTTTCGTGTTGATGGTTGTGATGATGATAATAGAGATATGATGAAATGCGTAGAAAATAGGATTATTGAATAAAATGTTCCCTAATATTGATTTTCATCGTTTTGTCAAAGTGAACTTCATGAGATTTGTATATTGATTTTCGGTATTTTTAATTGGTAATTTTACGACGCTTTATCAACTGCTACTATAATCTAGCGCTTGAATGAGATTAAGATGATAATGCCAGTGAAATATGTCCAGGGTACAGAGCCGAAAGTTACCCAGCATTTTCTCTTAATGAGTTGAGAGAAAACCCCGGAAAAACCTCAACCAGATAATTTGTCCCAACCAAGATTTAAACCCGGGCCCGCTCGTTGCACGGTCAGGCATGCTAACCGTTACTCCACAGCGGTGGACTTTTTCGGTATTGAAAGCTGACATTTTAAATAAAAGATCCATTTCGAATGGTTTTATTTCTAGAAACACTTTCCACATAGAAATACCGTATTTTAATCTCGAGAGTTGTAATGATATTTTTGGTTAACGAAGCTGATGTGTATAACTGGATCTTGCGGGGTACTAATGTTTTCTTTGCCACAGTTTTATTAACTACTAACCGTACCCGTGCGCTCCGCTGCACCCGTTACAAATAAATATAAACTAATTACATAATTAAAATAGGACATTTGATCCAGAGAACATTCGTGTTTGATAGAAAGATAAATCGTTTAATATGTTACTTCATTTAAATTGTATTTAAAAAATTAAAATGCGATCATTTTGATCCAGAGACCACTCATTTGGTGCAATGACAATTCCTTTAACATGTTTCTTAATTATTATTACATGCAACCATAGTTTAATGGAGATTGACATATCTTTTAGTTTTAATGTGTATACTTTATCTTACTTGCTATATGCTTCCATTGAATTATGGCAATAACTTCATTTCAACACTTGTTTTCTACGGTTTAAGTAAATGGCGCTTGGCCCACTATGGTTCTGAACCCTTCAAATAACTTAAATAGTGATACAGCATATATAGTGATATGTAATTATATTTCTTTCTTTCGAAAATGTAAGAATTCACGATCTCCTATGTACCATTGCCATGGAATGAATAAATGTGTTTTTTCTTCCTACTCAAAAATGTTATATTTTGCACATAGGAGTTACTGAAGGAACAACAACGCTATAATCTGAGGCGGCGGTGAAAATGTATTGTATTGTTATTTTAAAAGTCTTGTATATCCTTAAATATCAGTCCTATCAAAATTTTGCATAGAATAAAACGTATCGGAAATCATTTTAAAGAATCTTTTATTATGTAACATTTTTCACAAAAATCAATAATAAGCGAAATATTTCGATTTATTTAATTCAGGCCCCCTTATAACTCCCCTCTTAAATAACGTATTTTGAATGTCATATAGCCTAAAATCTAAGTTACAACGAACTTAATTTGTATTCCAATTTTCATCGAAATCCATTCAGCCATTATCGCGTGAAAAGGTAACAAACATTCAGACAGACAAACAGACAGACAAACAGACCGACAAACAAAAATTTGAAAAAAGCGATTTTCGGTTTCAGGATAGTTAATTATACATGTTAACACCAATTATTTTTGGAAAATAAAAAATTACCAGAATAATTTTGACTACAAATTTATTATTAGTATACATTCATTAACCATTATCCGCAATAAACAATCTTATTACATTTATATCAGTATTGTACAACACGAGCAAGCTCAGAGACGGTAAGTTGATCTAAAATTTTCGGTGTGTTACTCCCTTCAGAGAGGTTAGCTTTAAGAACAAATTTTTTACCGTTAGGGGCTATTCGGAAAAAAGTTTCGTGTCTATTGACATAAGGAAACTGTTTTAAAAATTCAAGATTTCATTCTGGAGTTCGGGTGGTATTTCTGCGAGTCTATATTGGTGACGATAGAGGAGGTTGTTTGCACGGATTTCGAGCGATGTTGGACTCTCCTGGGACCAATGCATCTTGTCACAAGTGTTTCCAAAGACTTGTCGGCTCGCGTTTAGTAAATACAATGCATCTTCTGAACAAACAACATTAGTACTGTATCTAGTAACAGATGATACCCCACGGAAACTAACAAAAGTAGATAAATGGAAGAGTATGGTCAGATTTCTTCATCAAGAAACTTTAGTCCTAAAAGAATATTTGTTCACTGAATTTTTCACTTATATTTTCATTCTTTACTCTTATCCGATAGGTATTCCAAAGAAATGAACGGTTAAAATCGCAAAGAACACACAAATCATCCAATAAGATACATAGTTTTTTTATTAATAACTAAAAATTAAGCGAGTTCATAACGCCATCACTGTCACTAATATAATATCGTAACTTAGCCTTCTTTCAGATTTAAATTCTTAATCATTATTATTCTATTGTTTTCGTAATAATTCATCAGCTCTATTTTAAATGTACCTGAACACACTGTCACTTAATATTTAATAATAATTAATAATTTAATTATTTGTTTATTTATTTAATCTGGCAGAGCTAAGGCCAGTAGGCCTTCTCTAATTCTAATTTAATATAATTACTTACATAAGCAATGTCCACCGCTGTGGAGTAACGGTTAGCAAGTCTGCCTGTGAAACGACCTGGCGTGGGTTCAAATCCCGGTTTGGACAAATTACCAGGTTGAGGTTCTTTCCGAGGTTTTTCCTCAACTTTTTAAGACTTTAAGAGCATATCGATGGCTAAGAAATGATGCCTCTTATCTGCATAAATAGTCAGTTTAACTACATTATTATTATTATTATTATTATTATTATTATTATTAGTGATAATATTGAAATAAATATTTTATAATTATGAGTATGCGAATTCTAAATTTATCTGTTAGCCTGCATTTATTGCTATAAAAGTTGGCAGTTTTAATGCACATGAATATACAGGGAAATAATTTAGAAGTTGTATTGTAGAAAATAACGTGACTTACGATGCATTTCGAAAGCTGACGTTGTTTATGAAAGATTTTCTGGTGATATACCTTTGACATTCGCTTACCAATGGACAGAGGGGTCAGCTACTGACCCCAAAGAATATTTTTAATAACATCTCTTTTACTTATTTACTTACATACTGGTTTTAAGGAACCCGGAGTTTCATTACCGCCCTCACATAAGCCCGCCATTAGTCCCTACCCTGAGCAAGATTAATCCAGTCTCTATCATCATATATCCCACCTCCCTCAAACCCATTTTAATATTATCTTCCCATCTACGTCTCGGCCTCCCCAAAGGTCTCTTTCCCTCCTGCCCCCAAACTAACACTCTATATGCATTTCTGGATTCGCCCATACGTGCTACATGCCCTGCCCATCTCAAACGTTTGGATTTAATGTACCTAATTATGTCAGGTGAAGAATACAATGCGTGCAGTTCTGTGTTGTGTAACTTTCTCCATTCTCCTGTAACTTCATCCCTCTTAGCCCCAAATATTTTCCTAAGAACCTTATTTTCAAACACTCTTAACCTATGTTCCTCTCTCAAAGTGAGAGTCCAAGTTTCACAACCATATAGAGCAACCGGTAATATAACTGTTTATAAATTCTAACTTTCAGACTTTTTGACAACAGACTGGATGATAAAAGCTTCGCAACCGAATAACAGGCATTTCCTATATTTATTCTGTGTTTAATTTCCTCCCGAGTATCATTTATATTTGTTACTGTTGCTCCCAGGTATTTGAATTTTTCGACCTCTTGAAAAGATAAATTTCCAATTTTTATATTTCCATTTCGTACAATATTCTCGTCACGAGACATAATCATATACTTTGTCTTTTCGGGATTTACTTCCAAACCTATTTCTTTACTTGCTTCAAGTAAAATTCCCGTAAATATATCTTTTATAATAGGGAAATTTGGTTTATGCTTTAATGCAGTTTTTCTTGCGAAAGATAAATGCAGTAGCTAGCTGTTACTTTCTGCACGCCACTCTCTCTTTCGCATTTTAAAAAGATCCCAGCGGGCCCCAGCGTGGAGGTGAGGAGAGTGAATTTGACTAATTAGGCCCTCCGGAATTCTTCGAAATTTGTCGCAAAGGTTAAATATCAGTAATGTCATGGTTTTTGACGTAATCAGAGGCCGGGAAATCCCAAAGCTGTGAGCAGTATGGGATGAAGATAAATGTAAATAAGACGAAGAGCATGGTCATAGGAAGAAAAGTACAGAAGATAAACTAGGAAATTCTAAATGAGACAGTAGAGCAAGTTAGCAGCTTCAAATACTTGAGGTGTACTATAAGCAGTAACATGAACTGCTGCCAGGAAGTCAAAAAGAGGATAGCAACGGCAAAGGAAGCTTTTAAAAGAAAAAGGAGCATCATCTGTGGACCTCTGGAAAAAGAACTAAGGAAGATACTAGTTAAGTGCTTTGTGTGGAGTGTGGCATTATATTGGACAGAAACATGGACATTACGACGAAGTGAAGAGAAGCGAATAGAAGCATTTGAAATGTGGATATGGAGAAGAATGGAGCGTGTGAAGTGGACAGACAGAATAAGAAATGAAGCTGTGATGGAAAGAGTGGGTGAAGAAAGAATTATGCTGAAACTGATCAGAAAAAGGAGAAGGATTTGGCTGGGTCACTGGCTGAGAAGAAACTGCCTACTGAAGGATACACTGGAAGGAATGGTGAACGGGAGAATAGTTCGGGGTAGAAGAAGATATCAGATGATAGACGACATTAAAATATACGGATCATATGAGGAAACAAAGAGGAAGGCAGAAAATAGGAAAGATTGGAGAAAACTGGGTTTACAGTGAAAGATCTGCCCTTGGGCAGAACATTAAATGAATGAATGAAATAATAATAATAATAATAATAATAATAATAATAATAATAATAATGCAATTAAAAATTGCGATACCTGTCCTCCATTATTTTCGATCAGTAAGTAATAAATTTTACCTCTACTTTTATACTATTGACACATATTCACGATTTAACTCCTTTGAAAATATCTATTCCTTGGCTTGTCTAGACTTTTCGTGGACTGGATTCTTTTACTTAGGCTTGCTTTGACCCATTGTATGCTTTATATGATTATCTATGTCCGACAGGTGGCTTAGGTGATATTTAAGAATCCGATTCTGACAGGTGGGCCATCCTGCCTCAGTCTTGACAGACCCAAGTCCTACTCTCAGATAAGTCTCTCATAATCCCCAGGCCCGGAGCTCCAAACTCTTCTTATATCAACATCCGAAAACCTTCCTACCCTCTAAACTTCACCTCAATCTATTTTTAACTATTGCAGATGACGAATGAAATGAAAATGTGGAGAGTGTTGGTGAAATTATAAAAGGAAACGGGAGTACTCAGAGAAAACCCTATGTAACATCTGCTTTGCTCACCAAAATTTTCTGAAATCGAACCGGACTGCCTGTATGGTAGACCAACGCTTAATCCGAGTCGCGGTGTCGATTCCTAAACAAAAATGTAAATATTCTCCAGTAAGGCTACTTATTTGTTCCTTTCGCCTTTGGATTCGAATATCGAAAATTACTTAAAATTAAGTAATTGATTAACTAGCGGACTTACTCGTGTTAATTATGTAATTGTGTGTGGCTTACAGTTGTTTCGGTGCTTCATCACACCATTCTAAGAGCCTACTAGATCTCGGCATCATCTCGTACTTCTCTGCCTGTTGTGTGGGAAGAAGTGAACACAATCAAATACATAGCACAAGAAAACGGTTACAATTCAAACATAATAGACAACATCATAAGAAAGACAAAACAAAAACTTAACAAACACGCAAAACACAACATAAACACAAGAACACAAGAAATACATCACACTAACATTTGAAAACAAAAGCACACATAAGATCGCATCTTCATTCAGAAAGCAGAAATACAACATAACATACAGAACAGAAAACACACTACAAAGACATCTCAACACACAAAAAACACAAACAAATAAATACGACCACACAGACGTATACAAACTCACATGTAATAGTTGCGACAAGTTCTACATTGGACAGACAGGCAGATCATTCTAAACACGCCACAAAGAACACATTAAAGCAATAACCAGAGGACAAAATACATCTACATACGCCGATCGCATAACCAATGCTAACCATACACACAATAACATAAATACAGACATGGAAATCCTACACTTACAGCCCAAGAACCAAAAACTCAACACACTAGAACAATACGAAATATACAAACACACTAAAATTCTCAACACACAGATCAATTTCAGTACACACACACACTATTTGACTCCACTTTTTAACACTTTTCAACAATCAAACGCACCCACACAACAGACAGAGTAGTACGAGATGACGCCGAGATCTAGTAGGCTCTGAGGATGATGTGATGAAGCACCGAAACAGCTGTAAGCCGTACAGACTTACATAATTAACACGAGTAAGTCCGCTAGTTAATCAATTACTTATATTCAAGTGTTAAAAGTAGTGCACGCAAGATTAAAAATGAATACTTAAAATTGCTCTTTGATCGTGGAGAACCTTCTTTATTTAATAATTTGTGATGCTGCTGACATTTCACGTACAAATAATTGTATAAATTGCAACTGTAATTACAATTTTCTGAAAATATCGTTTTTTAAGATACAGTAGTTAAAGCCTGTTATGTACTTCCTGTTAAATCAGTTTCGTTATACAGAAGTGAAATATGTGTGTTTAAAAGGAGACTAATGGTGGTGGAAATGAATAAAATTATTCACAGCCAAGATATAGAATTACTGGATTGAAGAAGTCAGAGAAAATAATACTAAAGAAAGTAATATATGTGGAATGCAGACAAAGGCTTGAAATTGGTTCGGACATTTATTAAGAATGGAGGAAAGAGATGGTCAAAAAGTCTGGAACAATGGAAGCCACCAGGGGAACGACGACATGCACAGAGAAGTCATAAAGAGTAAGGCAACCAAAGTATTGCGCATGGAAGATGAACAAAACGGTCGCTTTTGGAATGTGAGCACCAGAAGACGGCCTCAACCATATAACTCTAATGAATGTGTGGTGGCATTATCTTTATTAGCACCGCTATTCCTTATCATCACGAGATTAGTTTTGTAATTTTCTACTATTTGTTTCGATACTCTGGTCCAATGTTTTCAGTTTTCCTGTTGGTACATAAAACGATCTCCAATTCATAATTTTACACAGTCATTGTAGTTACCGTTTACATTCATAATTTTGATTTGTAATATTTTTTGACGTGTTTCGATATCCGATATTATTTTTCTTCGAAATATGATGATGTAAAAGCATTTAATAATAATAATAATAATAATAATAATAATAATAATGATAATAATAATAATAATAATAATAATAGTAAAAGGATAATGATATAAAAATAAAATTACAATTATTCCATACAGTATGCGGCACAATTAATAGAATTTTGAAGCATAAAAGCAGAAAGAAAACAAAAATGAAATTCTACAATGTAATGGCAGTCCCTACTCTTTTATATGGAAGTGAAAGTCGGGTTACAACAAAATCTGAAGTTAGTAAAATACAAGCGGCAGATATGAGATTCTTGCGGAAAGTAAAAGGATGCACGAGATTAGATAGAATGAGAAATGAAGATATTAGGCAGGAACTAGGAGTAAACCCACTTATTGATAAAATAGACAATTACAGACAAGATTGGAAATTACATGTAGAGAAAATGGACGACTACAGACGTCCTAAGAAAGCAATAAATTATAAACCAAAAGGACGAAGAGATCAGGGACGACCGATGAAAAGATGGAGCGACCTTTGAAGCCGGAACGAGCAATTGCCCATACCATGAAGTGAAGAAGAAGAAGAAGAAGAAGAAGAAGAATATTAATAGTAGGGTTGGAAGTAAATCCCGAAAAGACAAAGTATATGATTATGTCTCGTGACCAGAATATTGTAAGAAATGGAAATATAAAAATTGGAGTTTTATCCTTCCAAGAGATGGAAAAATTCAAATACCTGGGAGCAACAGTAACAAATATAAATTACACTCGGGAGGAAATTAATCCTAGAATAAATATTGGAAATGCATGTTATTATTCGGTTGAAAAGCTTTTGTCATCTAGTCTGGTGTCAAAAAATCTGAAAGTTAGAATTTATAAAACAGTTATCTTACCGGTTGTTCTGTATGGTTTTGAAACTTGGACTCTTACTTTGAGAGAGGAACAGAGATTAAAGGTGTTTGAGAATAAGTGTCTTAGGAAAATATGTGGGCCTAAGAGGGATGAAGTTAAGGAGAATGGAGAAAGTTACACAACGCAAAACTTCACGCATTGTATTCTTCACCTGACATAATTAGGAACATTAAATCCAGACGTTTGAGATGGGCAGAGCATGTAGCACGTATGGGCGAATCCAGAAATGCATATAGAGTGTTAGTTGGGAGGCCGGATGGAAAAAGACCTTTGGGGAGGCCGAGACGTAGATGGGAGGATAATATTGAAATGGATTTGAGGGAGGTGGGATATGATGATAGAGAGTGGATTAATCTTACACAGGATAGGGACCGATGGCGGGCTTATGTGAGGCCGGCAATGAACCTTCGGGTTTCTTAGAAGCCATTCGTAAGTAATAATAATAATAATAATAATAATAATAATAATAATAATAATAATAATAAAAATAATAATAATAATAGTAATAATAATTGTTATTTACCTCTGATTGAAGTTTTGGCTGATCTGTACATCTATTATTAGGCAGTATCAGTACATCTCACTTAACGATATGTGTCAGAAGAAGAACATTTGAAACTTATACATCTGAACTCTGATCAGTGTAATGTTACCAGTCAGCCATGTATGGAATGGAGTGAGAAAGAAACTGGCCACTCTATCTCATTATCTCCTGGCTTAGTTGTCTCATAAGTGATCACTTATGAGGTATCACTTATGAGGTTCAAACCTGTCTTCGGGCAGTTAACTCAAGAAAGAAGAATTGTTATTATTCCAGTTTATAAATTTCTCAAACGTTGATGTTGAATCTCTATTTTTAGATTGAACAGTCCACACCTGTGGAATAACGGGTAGCGCGAAACCAGGTGGCCCGGGTTCGATTCCCGGTCGGGGCAAGTTAGCTAGTTGAGGTTTTTCCGGTGTTTTCCCTCCATCCAATATGAGCAAATGCTGGATAACTTTCGGTGTTGGACCCCGGACTCATTTCACCGGCATTATCACCTTCATCTCATTCAGACGCTAAATAACCTAAGCTGTTGATGAAGCGTCGTAAAATAACCTACTAAAATAAAATAAATATAAGGTTGAACATCAGTTTTCATCCAACTTCATTCTGTCCTCATTATCATCATAATTATCAAGCCTATTTTATATCATTTATATCATTTTATATCATATACAGAGAAATCCATATTTAATAGCGTTTACAGTGCTCATGCAATGGTTTCATCGCCACATAAATATGTCACCTGCTCCCGTATCGGTTGAGTAAACTTTTCGGGAAGGAACAGCACGTGACCGTCCTGTCATTCTAATAACTTAACCCCTTCAGACCTGAATTTATATATTAAAAGAAATTGGAAAAAAAAAGTCACATAATCATTCTGGGGATCCAAAATTCCCAAATCAAGTCTTCACAGAAAATAAAAATTTGGGAACAATTTTGACCCCTGGGGCCCCAAAATTTTAAATTTTATTTTTAATTCAGGTATAGAAATGTTTCAAAAATAATATTCTCCATTTCTATCACACTGAATTTTTCAAAATATTTAAAAGTATCGAATACATTCAAAAAAAAAAAAAAAAAAAGGAAAGAAAAAGAAACAATTTACGGGCTATTCCATCTCAAATCGACCGAAATATAGAGAAAATTGACATTGCAATTTTTAAATACAATTAAACTTTTTCTGTCCATAGACAACTGTGATACAATGCTTTGTGCAAAGTTTGAGGCATCAGAACTTCATAGTGTTTAAATTAAATATATATAAATTTATCGTATTTTCATAAAATTCTCAACTTTAAACTGTTGTGACTCCGAAACCCTTTCACCCAATGATCAAAATCATGGTTTATTTTGATGCTGAAAATTTAAAGTTTATATTGACATATAAACCGTTTTTCTTACTTTTTATAAAAGTGGAGAAATTTAGATTTTTCTTCATTAAGACGCCTTTGCCCACGAAAAAAAAAAATTTTAAATGTATGGTTAGATTCTGCATTGAAAGTACAAATAAAGACATATTTTTTACTGGTGCACCGTTGATAAGAAAGTATTGAAAATATCAAATAAAGAAAATAAATAGTACGCGCGTGAGCTAACCAGCTGACTGTGAGGCGGGAGCTAGCGAGGGATGCAAGCCCAGGAGACTTAAACACGTGATGTTTCGTCTAGTAGCGCATAGCTGGGCTAGCTTTATCACAGGTTTTCATAAACACAGGAGTAAAATGACGCCCAACGCTCGCTTATCTTCAGCTCTCGGCCAGTGCGTGCGGTACTGAGCCGTTCAAGTCTAGACGTGTGAAAATAATCTATTTAATACCCTCGAAACTTATTGCCGAGCCACTAAGCAAACAATGCCGAATCCCTCTTAATAATACAAGGTTTTTTCTCAATATATATTTTTTTTTTACTTGTTTACAAATGGTCAAAAAGCCTAAAAGTAAGTAAAATCAGATTATCTCTCTCTCTGTATATAATAAAAATAAGGATTACTTCTTATCATAACCTACCAAATGTCAGCTTCAAAATGAGCTCTCGTTCAGAATTCTGCAATAAATGGTTCCAGAGTTCTGAGCGCTGAAAGAGGCTTGTTTTTCTTAAATACGCTAAATTTGTCGCTCAACAATACGAAAACCGTTTGACTTTCGATAGTATATTTTTGCAAATGCACTTTCCTCAGCACCTTGTATAAATAGGGAAAAAATTAGGATATAAAAAAATGCAAAGTTTTTTGCTGATCGATTTCATATGGAATAGCCCGTACATTATAATGTACAGCAGGCCTGAAGGGGTTAATCTAATGGTTCGGTACAGTATTGTACAGAAAATTATTTTAGTATAAACTTATTTTCAGATCATAAACTCTGTCTGAATTAGCTTCAAGCCTAAGAAACCGTCATAGGCCAGCTTTAAAACGAACTTTGTACTTCGAAGGGACTGAAGTGAATAGTAGAGGAAAATAGGCTGCATTCCCACTGCTTTCTATAGCCATCACGTAAGTCTATTTTTCTTTTCTATGGCCATCACTTAAGTGTATTTTTCTGTTCATCTCCTCTTCCTAGTTATGTTCTTCTTTTTTCCCTTTAACATTCAATTCTATGGTCCTCATTTCGATGTCATTTCTATAGTGTGGATTTTTATTCTACGTGAAAAATTAGACAATTTCAGAAAACAGATCAGAACATTAGTCGTTGATTTGTTACAAAAAAGTGAAGAGATTTCCAGCGTAACATGAGTGGAAAGATGATCCATAAAACTTGGTAAAGAAATTCACATTTGAATCTTCGAATAGATTGAAATGCTTTGCAAAAGTAAATTATAAGAAAACTTCTCTCAAGACAATAAATTAACATATTCCAAAGTAGCTACTGCTTATGTAGTTACCATGAGGCTAGATTCTTCGAGACAACACAAGGAAAGCAGAGAAAAAGCGAAATAAACTCAGTTTGTATGGAAGAGTGATATAGAGTACAAGATAGTTATCTTTATTCTCCTGAGGAAAATCAAATCCAGGTCTGTTGATCTTTATTCCAAAACGCTACTAGGAGTTTCGTCCAGAAGTTATTTGAGGAACTCGAAATTAATTTAGGGAGTTCTTCTGAAAACAAGACTGTCTCCAATTCCGTGTCGAAAATGGAACCTGAAGCTCTAAATTTTCTAGTCCGTAAATTCTTTAAGATGCGCTATATTAGCTTAGTTCTTTTTGAATGGAAATAAATCTTTGCTCGCCTATTAAAAATTGAGAAGGCCTAATGACCTTAACTCCACAAAAAAAAAATAAATAAATAAATAAGTAAATAAGTAAATAAATAAGTAATTAGGTAAATAAATAAGTAAATAAATAAATAAGTAAGTAAATAAGTAAGTAAATAAATAAGTAAGTAAATAAATGAGTAAATAAATAAATAAGGAATAAATAAATATATGAGTAAATAAATAAGTATACAAATAAATAAGTAATAAATAAATAAGTAAATAAATGAATAAGTAAATAAATAAATAAGTAACTAAGTAAGTAAATAAATAAGTAAATAAATAAATAAGTAAATAAGTAAATAAAATAAAAATTGAATATGGACTTGCTGGACTTGCACCTGGAAAGATAAAAAGCATTTTTCAGTCCTCAGATTCTTTGAGATACGCTAAATGGACTTAGATATTTGTTGCATTGAAAGTGTTGCTTTCTTTTCTGTCTCACTCCTGGCAGGCAGCAGGTCTCCCTGTGGCCATTAGCCTCAGCTTCTTGGAAGATTGCTTCCTCGCTCCATGGAGACTGTACGAATATTACTGCCACTTCATCCCCGTCAGCGCTGGCCATTGCTCATGCACGACCACAGCTACAGCACTTTGTAGCTTTAGTGTTGCAACCTTAGGGGAATCCGACTCACGATGTTTTACCTTATGTCACTGTGTAACGGAAAATGTCAAAACCGATTTCAGAAAATAAAGCATTGCTTCTCTGTTGAATTTTTTTCTTACATAAGTGTCATAATTCGTCATTGCATTTCTTTTCTGCAGTTAAAAAATAATTCTGTTGCAGATAATCTTATGTTAATATCATACTTGAATGTATAATTTTTTTTGTTATCTTCTTTTTATTCCCGTACTCTTATATTTCCTCATCAGTGTGGTTTTAGGCGTAATAGATCAACTATTGACCAGATAGTTTGTATTCGACAGATAATGTAGAAAAATGGGAGTATAAGGGTACAGTGCATCAGTTATTCATAGATTTCAAAAAGGCATATGACTCGGTTAAGAGAGAAGTTTTATATGATATTCTTATTGAATTTGGTATTCCCAAGAAACTAGTTCGATTAATTAAAATGTGTCAGTGAAACGTACAGCTGTGTTCGTATAGGTCAGTTTCTGTCAGATGCGTTTCCAATTCACTGTGGGCTAAAGCAAGGAGATGCACTATCACCTTTACTTTTTAACTTTGCTCTACAGTATGCCATTAGGAAAGTCCAGGATAACAGAGAGGGTTTGAAATTGAACGGGTTACATCAGCTGCTTGTCTATGCGGATGACGTGAATATGTTAGGAGAAAATCCACAAACGATTAGGGAAAACACGGGAATTTTACTGGAAGCAAGTAAAGAAATAGGTTGGAAGTAAATCCCGAAAAGACAAAGTATATGATTATGTCTCGTGACGAGAATATTGCAGGAAATGGAAATATAAAAATTGTAAATTTATCTTTTGAAGAGGTGGAGAAGTTCAAATATCTTGGAGCACCAGTAACAAATATAAATGATACTTGGGAGGAAATTAAACACAAAATAAATATGGGAAATGCGTGTTATTATTCGGTTGAGAAGATTTTATCATCCAGTCTGCTGTCAAAAAATCTGAAAGTTAGAATTTATAAAACAGTTATATTACCGGTTGTTCTTTATGGTTGTGAAACTTGGACTCTCACTTTGAGAGACGTAATAGGTTAAGGGTGTTTGAGAATAAGGTGCTTAGGAATATATTTGGGGCTAAGGGATATGAAGTTACAGGAGAAAGGAGAAAGTTACACAACACAGAACTGCACGCATTGTATTCTTCACCTGACATAATTAGGAACATTAAATCCAGACGTTTGAGATGGGCAGGGCATGTAGCACGTATGGAGTGTTAGTTGGGAGGCCGGAGGGAAAAAGGCCTTTAGGGAGGCAGAGACGTAGATGGGAAGATAATTTTAAAATGGATTTGAGGGAGGTGGGATATGATGATAGAGACTGGATTAATCTTGCTCAGGACAGGGACCTATGGCGGGCTTATGTGAGGGCGGCAATGAACCTCCGAGTTCCTTAAAAGGCAGTAAGTAAGTAAGTAACAAGTTGAAAAGCATTTTGTAACCATCATATAACTTAATGATAATTGAAGGGTTCAGAACCATAGTGGGCCAAGCGCCATTTACTTAAACCGTAGAAAACAAGTGTTGAAATGAAGTTATTGCCATAATTCAATGGAAATATATAGCAAGTAATATAAAGTATAGACATTAAAATTAAATATGTCAATCTTCATTAAACTATAGTATTCACTTAACTTTAACCCTTGCTTTCTCCGTTTTTAACTTATGGCGCTTGGCCCACTATGGCTCTTATCCCTTCAATTCTATTTTGGTTTTTATATTTGTTATTTCTCCTTTCACAATCACAATTTTCATTATCTTCTTTTTCTCTATTCTCTTAATTCATATTCATCTACTTCTTCTGACTTTTACTCTTCTCCTTCTTGCTAACTTAAATTTAAGGATATGTCTGTGTAGTGCTTTTTTTTTTTAGAGAAAAAAGTAGTCAAACTCTGTGTAAAATTTATTAGAGCGGATGGGGATATGATTACTGCCCAGTACACCGGGAACTCAAGACCTAAATGGAGTTCAGAAAAATCATATTAAAAACATAATTAACCATTATTTATTTTCGTATCTTAATGCACCTTTCAGAAGAAATAGAAATTAAATACATGTTAATGTAAACTGAATGAATTAAGTTTAACAGAATATTAAAATTATTTTCTACAAAGGCATTTACTAAAGTGCATACCAGTATCGAAAGTATTAGAGGAATTTCCAGAGCATATTTATTTCTTCAGTATTTTCTCCTTTCCTGTTAAGGCAGGTCCACAGTAAACCGGGAACGGAAACTGTAACGAAAACGAGGACGGAAATGTTGTTAAAATAAACGTATTTAAATGTGAGCATTCATATTTAACGAGAAGCTTACCGGAGCCCGGGAACGGGAACGTGAAAGTAAATTGCGAATGCTCACATTTAAATACATTTATTTTAATATTATTTCCTTCCTCGTTGTCGTTTCCGTTCCCGGATTATTGTGAACCAGCCTTTACGATCTTTCTCTGCGACGTCTGTTACAGCATGACTAGCAGAGAATGAAAGGAGAGAGAATGAAATTGAGTTGTGTGAAGTCCGACATATTATTGGCGCGAAATTCGAAAATTTCACGGTTCCATTATGAAAAATGTAACAAAAAGGTGCCAGGACGCCGTCCCAACGAGTTTCGCTAGAGAAAAAAAACGCACTGGATATATGAAACTTCCACAGAATCCAAATTTTTATGAACATCATTATTGATATTCAAATAAATTTTGATAATTCTCTTTCAGCATAAATAATAAGAATAATAATCATTTATTTATTTATTTAATCTGAGAAGATTAAGGTCATAAGGCCTTCTCTTCCATCCTACCAGATAGCACATATAAATACAAGAAAGAAATACAAACACTGATGAAAATAATACAAATTAAATTAAAGCCCTATAGAGGGTCAACAGATCAAAAGAACACTATAGAGCTCTCATCGAGCTACTAGAAGAAAACACAGAAAGAAAAACAGAGATAGCAATGATGTTAGTGATAACTGACAATAATAATAAATACATTACATATTAATTGTCAATTTTACAACAGCATAGTTACAATATTTACTACATGTCATGGATTAAGCCGAATTTGCGCAACCTGACAGGTGTTCAACAAGCAATTCCATGAACTAGAATGTGATTTTTTTAAAAATAATAATAGGCTTACTTACTTACTTACAAATGGGTTTTAAGGAACCCGAAGGTTCATTGCCGCCCTCACATAAGCTCGCCAGCGGTCCATATCCTGGTCAAGATTAATCCACTCTCTATCATCATATCCCACCTCCCTCAAATCCATTCTAATATTATCCTCCCATCTACGTCTCGGCCTCCCCAACAGTCTTTTTCCTTCCTGTCTCCCAACTAACACTCTATATGCATTTCTGGATTCACCCATACGTGCTACATGCCCTGCCCATCTCAAACATCTGGATTTAATGTTCCTAATTATGCCAGGTGGAGAATACAATGCGTGCAGTTCTGTGTTGTGTAACTTTCTCCATTCTCCTGTAACTTCATCCCTCATACACCCAAATATTTTCCTAAGAACCTTATTCTCAAATCCCTCCTTAATGTTCGTCTCTCAAAGTGAGAGTCCAAGTTTCAGAACCATACCGAACAGACGGTAATATAACTGTTTTATAAATTCTAACTTTCAGATTTTTTGACAGCAGACTAGATGACAAAAGCTTCTCAACCGAATAATAACACGCATTTCCCATATTTATTCCGCGTTTAATTTCCTCCCGAGTGTCATTTATATTTGTTACTGGTGCTCAAAGATTTTTTAATTTTTCCATCTCTTCGAAAGATAAATCTCCAATTTTTAATAATAGGCTAGTAATAATATTAGGTTAATAGTAATAACAATAATAAAATTATTATTATTATTATTATTATTATTATTATTATTATTATTATTTTATTATAAGTACAGTATAGCCTTTTTCAATCCCGTTTCCTCATTTTATCTGCGAACCCCAAATGACGTGTGACATGTTGGTTTGGAATTTGAAAGATTTCCGTATTTTCTCATCTAGTTTCCTCAGAATAAGGTGCTGTATCATTTCAAAATTATGTTTATTTAATTTTATTCTAAACTTAAATTTGGTGTTTCGAAATTACTTTAAATATTGTTCTATGTAATACGTATTCATATTGTCGTCCTACTCCTTGCGTTTGATTTTGTTTTTACTCGAAAGTTTTGCATGTAATAAACTGTTTTTTCCTACTTAACGTAATCAATGTGTCAGCTCCTACTGTGCAGCGAATTCAGATGACTGTATCCACGTATTATAAGCGTGTCCAGTGTTGTGGCTGAAGCGCTAGGAAGCTGAGCTACAAGTCCAGAGCATCAGGGTTTAATCCCTTCAGGGTAGTTATGATTTATCTCCCTTCCGTGGGGACTGGGTATGTGTCCCTTGTCTTGTATTTGACCTCTGTTACCTTACGGGGTGGTCTTGTACCAAATTATCCGTATGACCAGAGGGCCCCTTTGGTTGTGAATGTCTAATCTGTTGTTTAGAGAGTCTCTCCGTAGGATCGGACACCTCCATGTGAATGAAGAAATAAAGAGAGTATAGGTCATTCGTTATCTCATGAAGCCTAGCTGCGCGTAAGGGGAAGAAAAACTTGCCTGGGAAGCTTCCCTCCCTCTCTACGTTTCCACTTCCTTACACTCACCAAAGGTTCTTACTGTAGCTACGGCACATCCATGCATTTGGTTTCACGGGATAACGAATAGCCTATGAAGAATGTTGTGCCCAAGGATTATGAAAGCAATCAGAACTTTGTTATGACCATAAGCAATATATTTTCACTTTATTTTAAAGTAATAAAATCGTACTTATTAAAAGATTCATACATGCCTTTACATGCGATAGAGATCGCTTCTTGTTTTGACAGATTACAGAGTACAGCTTAGCCAACTCAGCACAGTCCAGTCCTTGAACAAAGTAGAAATTCGTACGCTTGCATTTTACTCGTAGCATGAAGTCAGTCTTAGCAACAGCTGTCATATAACGAAAGATACCATTTTATGCAGCATCTCTCGCGAGACATTGTAATTGGCAATGATTCCGCAACTCTGGATTTCCATTGGTCAAGTCAAAAACAGAGATTCAGTCGTGAGAGTTCCTTAAATCTATATTGTTTTAATTGACGACCGGAAACGCCTATCTGAAATAATGATTTAGAATCAGAATCGTGGTGTTTAGTGAATGCAATACCGTCTTTTTAGAAGATTCGCGGGTAAAATAGCGTCACTCTGTTACGTCACAAAGGACGCTGTTCGAGAATTTATAAATGGACATGAAACGTCAAAAACGCGGTCATTAGTTATTAGTCAAGACAGCGGTCATGCAGTAGCGGTCGTAACTTCCCGACGTCCAGGAAGAAATTCAGAAAATGGCATCATCTGTGAACAGCATCAGGGTTCACCCTACTGTCTACTGTAAGTAAAATCATCAGTTCAATCTTTAGACTTTTCATTTAACTAGTTCATCTTGGTACTTTAGAATTAACAGAAATTTTCATACTTTCTAAATCGTTCAATCTCAATATTTAATAATCTGTCTGTAGTAAATTGATATTTTATTAATAAACTTAGTAATAGTGAATTTCTACACTTGTGATTATTTCGAAAGCCTGAGATCACATTCTAAGTAGGAATCCCTTCTATTCATAAGCAAGTACAATTTGTAAATCATATTAGAGAGTTAGGAAGTATAACGCAGTGTCTGATTCGTTTGTGTTATCTTGATAGAGATTATAACTCGCGATTATCTCAAAGAAAAGCCATCCGCCTTTGTCGCGGCAAGTGGCACGACAAATTACTGTTGTCAGATATGGTATAATAAATACTGGTGTCAGAATTAGTATAACAAAAATTGGTGTCAGAAATGGGCATAACAAGAATATACAGATTTTGACCTCTGCGTTAACTGCGTTGTCCAGACTATCAACTTTTGGCAGGCTAGGCGGGTAGGAATCCCTGTCGGTCTTGGAATTTTTCATTTAAAAGTTCATAGTGATACTTGTAGTGCATTAGGTCGCAGTTTGAGTTTTTCTAGTTCCCCTTTTCCCTAATATAGGAATCAACATTATTCCGTCAACGTCTTTCTATTCCATATCTGCATTTCTGCGATCACCAGAAGGTGTGGAGGATGCCGACCCAGGTGCATGTGGCGTTGCCTACATGAAGATCGGATACACATTGAACCCTATGGCGAAGTGCATCAACATCGGTTAAAACGCAGTAATCATAGATTATGAAACGACGGCTAAACAGTGACAGTGGTTAAAATATACTTTCTGTGCACCATTCATAATCATCGATTACTTAAACATGACTAGCTGACACCTCATTTAACCAGAGTAAAGTCTATGATGGTACACTTTTTCTACAAAATGACTAAAGGAAAGCATCCATACCACTGCAAAGATAATAGTCAACGTCTAAAAACGACTGCGCTCACTCCGTTCTACATCGAAATGAACATGTCCTACATTTTCGTTTTGCATTTGTTTGCCTTTGGGCGCTGTTATATTTGCGAGATGCATTTCTTTGCTTTTCAGTGCTGTTACGTTAAAATCGTACAAAATAGAAAATTGAATGCAAAAATGATTATATCTCAATGTGAGGTTGAAGTATCGATAGATTTAATTACTACATTTAAATATATTTTGTAAAAAGATGAAATATCAATCAAGGAAAAGGATGCAGAAGATTACTAAGAATGTGTATACGATCCAGGGCCCCATCTACACGAGGGAACTGTTCATTATCCTAAGATCCGTCCATAACCTCTCTTTGTTCAGCCAGTCAAATAGAGAAAGAGATATTCGAGTATTTCCTCTTAAAATACAGAAAATAACAGTTACATAGGAGAAATATACTTTTTGTGTTATTTCAAGTGTTCCATTTGTAGATTTTGATAAACGAAATCCCTCCTGAAATTTTCTGTCACCTAATTCCTCATAAGAATTCTCTCTTTCCACTAAAGAAACTTCACGCTCATGCTCTATCCAAGTAATTCAAGTACTGTAAAATAATAATCGTCTTCGAAATAAACATCTGTGACTCTGGCCGCCATTTTGCTTTACTTGCTCTACTAATCACTGGTTATCTCTTTTAACCGCTCGAATATGGCCGGTTAGAGATTACTGTGGTTAACCTCCTATTTAAGACGTAACTGAGGTCGATCCACTGTAAAAATGCTTAACCAGGGGTTAGGTGACAATTTTAACCGTTGGTTACACTAACCGACTTTGATGCATGTGGCCATTAGGGTCGATTTCACCAAACATATTAAATTTAATATTGTTACTTAAAGTTTTTTTTAGTTGATACTTAAAGAGACAATGCATTTCACCAACACAAATTGGACTTTAAGCTCTCATTAAACTACATTTAAATGACAATGATGGACTTAATATTTGAAGATGTTGATTTCTTACAAAGACGGGCGTAGATAATTTTCTAAAGGTAACATTATTTTAATACAATGGAGGAAAAAGATTTTCAGATGCGGTTTAGTCTAAAATGAAACATCCGTGTTGTATATTTTGAATAGTACAGAAGATGATTTAGAATTTTCAACTGATAGTTAAGTGAGTTATTTCGTAATAGGCCTATTATTTAAATATAAATTTATTTAAGAAATGTTTAATCAATTTTAGATTGCCTAAAATATAGTAACTAAAGTAATATTAATAACAAATTTATCATATTGTTTGTTAGTAAAATAACATGTACAAAAATACAGTCTTAATTCTTCCCTGAAGGAGTAAAAACTCGTGTTCAGGGAGTTATCTAAACTCACTTAAAACAAAGAAAGATAATTATTTGACACAAAATGGGTCAAGGAAAATAAATTATAGGAATAGTCTATATTAACTTTAAAAAATACAATTTCAATTTTAACAATTTAACTCGTACAAATACATATAAATATTAAATCAATATATATTCTTTCAAAATTAAATTCCTAACGCTATTTTTTAAATTTATGATGCTGAAATTTTCCAAATTTGGGTATTTTTAAAGTATTTTATTATATAACCTTGGACCAAAGTAGGTACTATGGCTAAGAGCTGTGCTTGTGAAACACTTTGGTTCCTCTAGTCGTATAAAATCGGATCTTTTAGTTCCGTGTTTATGATGATGCAATTTGAAATTATTACGACTTTTATGTATGAAGTTTAATAAGGCAATATAATAAATTTGTTTAATTTTCAAAACATTAAAATCAGTGAACAAAAGCTCGGATGAGTAATCAGTTGATTTATTAATGCATATTTTAATTATTCTTCTCTGAATAAATATTAGTGAAGTGAGATTAGAATTACAAGCATTTCCCCATCCTAAAATTCCATACTGGAGAATGGATTGAAATGAAGCTAAATAAATGAGATGTAAAATATTAACTGAGAAATATAAATTGTTTTACGTAATCTATTGCATAAATATATGTAATATGTTTATCCATCGTAAATACTGGTCGTTCGTAATGCCTAAATACTTAACTTCTGAGGATTCGATTAGTATGGGACATTCACAATTTTGAGAAGAAAAATCAGAATGATGAGAGCTTAAAAGAAGATTGAGGAGATTTAAGACCACTTGACCTAGTGAAAACGGAACAACAGTTGTTTTGGATTTTTAAGGAAAGAGGGTTTGAATCAAACCACTCAATAGGCCTAATATCATACTTGAAGGCATTGGAATCCATGAAGTCTTATCATTTTGCTTGTTGCATGATATTTTCTTGTATCTAGGCTATTTCTTATTATTCCGTTTTGTCTTCAATATTCATTAATACATTATGTTGAGCTTCTTTCACTGAAATCTCTTTCTACTTATTTCCAACTTTTCTTCTTTCCTTCTGAGGTCTGCCCGTCCGTCTTTTTGTTTACGATGATTTAAATATATTTTGAGATTACTTATGTTTATGATGACATTAATTTTTATTGTTGTAATAAAGGTTACTTCTTACATTAACAGGCAAATGGCCTTTGAAATTACAATTTCCCTGTTATTCAGAAGACTGTGATGACTTAATTGCAAATTAAATTAATTGGCTTTATTTTAAATGCGTATTAGTTTGGTGAAATGCAAACGAATTAAATATAATTTAACTTTCATATTTTAGTATAGTCGAACAATATAGGTAAGAATGCTTTTAGATGGGGGGTTAGTACGTTATAATAATTGACAACAGAATGGTCTAAATCAGTCCTGCGCAAGGTTTGCGCTCTCCGAGTCGGCTCACAGCTCATGAGCGGAATGCAGATATTAGCTGCGCTCTATGTAAGGGTGGACATTATTTTACAGAAATTATAGAAATTCTATAGCTACTTAAATGTACAATATCATTTTGTTATATTTCTCTTTATCAGTATATGAAAACGAGGTTTTATGCTGTCGGCAGCTGAAAGGAACAGTAGCCTACTGATCATACTGAAACATCAGTTACAGATGTTCGATGGCTGCCTTTATTAAAGTTGATTATAGAAAACACACAAATATAAATGTTGAGCCAAACATAGCAATCATTTTCACAGTAAGCCTGTGTAGTCGTGGATATTATTGCTAATTTTTAGTCTTGTAAAACTCAACCAGACTAGCAGTATTATTCAAACGATCTTTAGCCCTTAGGTCACATTGAAGATCAATAAGTTCGAGCTGTAAATCGTTAAATGTTAAATGTTATGTTCCGTCTTTTAGATTCCTCCATACTGTACTGTAGCAGTAGGTAAGCACCGTGAAACAGTTACTGAGAATAGGCCTACACACTGCACTCCACTAGATAACTGAGTGGTCGTTTCCCTTTCCTCTACCTATAGCAAGTCTATGTCATTCTGACATATCTTCTTCTCCGTTTCGGCGAGCGGTAAATACGGATCTCCCGCTCCGAAGGAGAGCGCGCGCTGGTTGAGCGCTGTTTGTGCAGGTATGGTCTAAATGCTGGGTTGTCATAATTTGACAATATACACTGTGCAAATGATTGTGTCTTACAGAGTGTGGGATTGTAGAAGAGATAAAAACGAAAACATTTGCTTCAGTAAGTTATGGTTTGAAAACTTCATGTTTCCATTGAAGGCAATAATTTATGAAATTTCATTGATCGAAGTGCGAAACGAGGTACATTAGCTGATATCAAATAAAAGCTCATTGCGTTATCTTTTACATTTCATCATTCTGTTTGTGTCACAAAGGCTGTTGAAAGTGCCGGAAATGACGTTCGTACGTAATATGATGCGACGCTTCCTTCCTGCATTGTTGTCGGTGGTCGCCACTTCAATATTATTTGTTTTGCATGTATGCTTTGGACCGACACTAAACAGGCATACGTTGGCCGTCTAGGCAGTACGTCACAGAGTCACCAATGAGATACAGGCTGGCACACTGCAAAGGACAAATATTCAGTCCCGTAAATGGAAGATGAACCTCTTCCATTGCCCATACCGAGAATCTAACCACGGACCACTTTGATTAGAAACGTGTACATTATCCACAAAGCCAAGGCGGCCCTGCAATCCGTTACATTATACCATTCTGCATTTCAAAACTTATTTTCTGTCGTTTTCAATCTGATAGGCGATTCTAAACGGATTTTTTGTGCTGAATTCGAAAATAATCTCCATTTTCCCCCATCACGTCAGGTTTTGAGACAATTCATGAATAACTAGAAATGAAATTATAACTTTATGAAACGTCATAAAATTATTTTCAACAAGAATTTTGTGAGAAAAACTAGGCCACAATTTGCTATTTGCCACTAATTAATCATTAATTAATATTAATTAATAATTATAAGCACATTCATAACTTTACCTAAATATTGCACTTCAAATTTTCTCCTCTTTGACCTCCTTGCATGTTGTTCAGAGCAGTGCCTTTTTAACATCCAGCAATAGTCTGCCATCATATAGGTTCCCTCCAAATCATAGTGATGACTTCCTTTTCCATTTTTTCCAACTCCTCAACTCTTCAACACAACTACGACACACTTTTTGAGGGCATCAAAATTTGTCCTGGTCTCCTAATTTAATGCCAAAATATTGAAAGTAGCCTTAGTATTGTTTATAAAAGATGTTATATTCTGTCTCTGTTTTACTAACGTATATGACCCACATATATAGCAAAACAACTTTGAATCATTTACACGACCACGTTTCGACATTTCTATGAAACAACACTTATGTTGTACTGTCGCAGAAAAATGAGAACTCGCACACTTCACTTTCACACGACAACCAACAACACAAAACTGAACCTCTAATTTAAAGCAACTTTTAAAAGGGATAGGCTTATTACAGTATCTCAGTAAGGAAATCTGTAGCCTCATAAGCTGGATTGCACTTCCATAAATAAATATATATAAGGGGACCCTCTGTCATTTCTCTAATTCATTGTTAGTTTTAATAGCAATCTCTAAGAGTAAATATTTCCTGCATAATTTTTATGACCTGAAACACTAAACATTTCAACTTCCTGTTTATAGATAACGTTGGGTGTAGACAGATAAAAATCTTCAAGAATAAACAACGGGTGTCTTAACCTCGGTTCATTTTAAGGGGGAGAATACAATTTTGTACATCCTCCAAGGGCTGATATAGTTAGTAGATTTTAATAAATATCAAATACAAACATAATGAAATATATTATGTCACATTTTAAGTAATAAAGTTTAAATTATAAGCTGTCGTGCCTTTCTAACAAATGACAAGCACACTATATTACGAAAAATATTGAAAAAAAAAAAAAAAAAACAAAAACAAAAAAAAAAAATTTTGAATTGTAAAAAATTGTGTCGTGGTACGCTAAAACGGATTTCATTTTTGCAATCCGTGTGAAATTGTGATTCAGAAGCGCTGTTTATTTCAAAACAACAAAATCCATGCAGAACGGTGTAATGTATTAAAACTCGTTCATTTATACTCTATCTGGATGTACTCATCGGCGACGCATGAATTCATTATCGCAGCCTCGAATTTTGTATACGGAATGTATATTTTTCCGTTGTCAGTGTGATGTCCTATGTTGATCAAGGTGGTGCCCCGGTGTTGTGCCCATCGTGTCATTTACATGCTTAAGAACATCATTATTAAGAAAACGTTCAAATATCGCCTGTATTATGTTTGATAGGCAATAGTACAGCCGCCACGGTGATCTAGCGGCTGGAGCCCTGGACTTACAATCCTGTGGGCCTGGGTGCAAGCCCGCGTATCCCCCAGTTATATCTTATGTTGGGCAAACTCCTGGTCCAGTAACATATGGATTTTCTCCGGGAGTTCCGGTTCCCTTGGTGATGGTGAAGAAGAAAAAGAAGAAGAACTTGATGATGAAGATGGCGATTAAAATATCTTAATGATAATTACCCTAATTCTAAACATATAAAAGAGTACACATTCATTATTAAGATTGATGTAAATGAAGAAGAATAGATGACCGGGTACAGGCTACACAGCGATTAATGTTCGATAGAGACTACAATAATTTGTGGATATATAAATTCTGTCTCGGTCATGTATGTTTTGTTCATTATCATTTTAATTTGATATTAGGAACCATGTAGTTCTAAAGACAAGATTCTAGAAATCTATCGTGTGTTTATATCACTTAAAAAAGACCCGTAAACTTATAAGGGATATCAATGAATGAAGGAATAGCTAAAATAATTAATTAATTGGTGTTTTTTATTTTACATGTGTGTAGTTTTGTAGTGTAAATACATATATTAATTTGCGACGTATTTCATTACGCTTCTCTGTGCAGATTATCCTCAAAACACCTAAAGAGTCTGTGTTTGCATATCCTTGCCGTCTCATTGTATAATTATCTTCTCTTTCATTAGTCTGTCTTTTCTCTCTGTGACTCATCCTCATCTTCTTCCTACAACATTAAACCTATTTATGAAGAGTTAAAGAAAAGTCTGCATTTGTCACTAACTGCGTCTAACTTCATCTTCTCAAATGTTCTTTAATAATAGAAGTTGGAAAGGATTTTTGTTTTCTTTATGAGAAAATGAAATGTATTTTGTTTTTAAATTACGACTCTAATGATATATACTTATATAGTTACTTATTTAATTTGACTTCATTATATTATAAACAAAACTCAATCATATCATCATCATCATCATCATCATCATCATCATCATCATCATCATCATCATCATCATCATCATCATCATCCGGGACAGTATACAAAGGCTTTTAGTTACATCATAAACATTGTTGTCACCAATGTTCGAATTGAAGGGGGGAATATCCCCCGTTTCTGACTTTGTCCCAACTTCTGCATTCCTAGTGTTCGTTTCCAACTGGAACTTCCCTTTCTGAATACATGTTTTAATATTATTAATATCATACTGACCTGAATAGCGATATTTCCCTGAAATTGTATTTCAGAAAACTTACTGTTATTTTGTATACAATGGTGAAAACATTTTCTCCTCTAGAGTGATTTTACTTTAGTGAGCTTATTCTGAATGTCGTTTGTAAATATCAGTTGGATTTTAACATTTAGGAAAAATGTATTCTTTAGGCCTAATATAAAAATAGTGTATTACAACATTTTAATATAATATATTAATATATATAAATATATATAGATATTATCTCTTTCTTAGAACTATGCCAGAAATACTATCCGTTGTCACCGTGTCACAGATCATGATAAAGATTCAAAACTTTTTGTAACTTTTTATTGATATTTTTGTTGATATATCCATAGTGAAGTTATTGATCTTAGATACTTCTTTAATTAATTTATTTTACAAGCAAGATGCTTATAATATAGGATAGGTAATAGATGCTGTTTCTTTTAAATGTTTGTTTATTGTAACATAAAATCACTTAATATAGATGTTCACGTTTCTTTCATGTAAAGTGCAACAAAAATCTTTTTAACAACCACAGAAAAATAGATACAATAAATTTTGACCAGGACTATGAGAGAAAAACAAGTTGCACGAAACGAAGTTGTTCTTCATAAATGTAGCAAAGTTGTCATTGGATTCGGCATAAATATCCATTGTTGTTATTGCGAAGTTAGTAGTTACGTAAATGAAAGTGGCCCTAGAAACTTCAGTTAAGTTTGTAATTCTTATGGCTTCTGAAGTTTCTTTCCATTTTATTAGAAAACCGCCAGAACCGTCATCTTGTATAAGATGAATGCTCGAGAATATGAGAGGACGGTTTAAGGGGATTTATAGGTGAATGCATAACAAAATTGGCAATTATATAATATTTAAACTAAAAATATACAATAGGTTGAAGCTATCATGTGATGTAATTTTTATAACTTCGAAATGAATTTTCTAGGAATGTTTTAAGTTGTAAGACGTAACTTTTAGGTAGCGTACATGGATTCTTTTTACTCACTATTACATACCATGTGGAAAATTATTGTTTTTTTATTTTAGTGGGTTATTTTACGACGCTGTATCAACATCTCAGGTTATAGTGTCCGAATGGAATGAAGGTGAAAATGCGGGTGAAATGACTCGGGTCTAGCGCCGATAGTTACCCAGCATTTTCTCATATTGCGTTGAGAGAAAACCCCGGAAAAAAACCTCCCAGGTAACTTGCTCCGACCGGGATTTGAACCCGGGTCACCTGGTTTCGCGACCAGACGCCCAAACCGTTACTCTGGTAGTCTTTCTCTTAATCTCCAATTAGCAAATAATGGTCATAATTACAGTCTGCCCCCCTGAAGGTTGGAATGTCTATTATAAGCCTACTGGTATGTTTCGTGAGAGAATATTGTACGAAATGGAAATATAAAAATTGGAAATTTATCTTTTGAAGAGGTGAAGAAGTTCAAATGTCTTGGAGCAACAGTAACAAATATAAATGATACTCGTGAGGAAATTAAACACAGAATAAATATGGGAAATGCCTGTTATTATTCGGTTGAAAAGCTTTTATCGTCCAGTCTCCTGTCCAAAAATCTGAAAGTTAGAATTTATAAAACAGTTATATTGCCAGTTGTTATTTATGGTTGTGAAACTTGGACTCTCACTTTGAGAGAGGAACATAGGTTAAGGGTGTTTGAGAATAAGGTTCTTAGGAAAATATTTGGGGCTAAGAGGGATGAAGTTACAGGAGAAAGGAGAAAGTTACACAACGCAGAGCTGCACGCATTGTATTCTTAACCTGACATAATTAGGAACATTAAATCCAGACGTTTGAGATGGCAGGGCATGTAGCACGTATGGGCGAATCCAGAAATGAATATAGAATGTTAGTTGGGAGGCCGAGACGTAGATGGGAAGATAATATTAAAATGGATTTGAGGGAGGTGGGATATGATGATAGAGATTGGATTAATCTTGCTCAGGATAGGGACCAATGGCGGACTTATGTGAGGGCGGCAATGAACCTCCGGGTTCCTTAAAAGCAAGCAAGTAAGTAAGTAAGTAAGTAAGTAAGACCAATACTTTAAATCATCGACATACACGTCATGTGAGCTGCAATCACAAATTTGGAAGACCTATGCTCAAGGATAATTTCTGTGGTGTTTGGGTAAAGGGAGATAAGTCATAAAAATGAGTTCGGAGATAAATGAAAATTAAACTTGGAATCCTCATTACAAATAATTTTCTACACAAATAAAACACATCAACTGCTAGTATTCTTTGATTTTTGCACACCCACTTGTATAATTTAACTTGTCTGTTCATCTGGGGAACAAAATTCCACCCGGACAAAAAATGACTTATACCCCTTTAACCGAACACCACAGATTTTATTTACATGTATATTCTTAAAATATATTTCATTTAACCTAATAAGTATTATGTATTCTGAGGAAGTGTAATTTTCATTGCACCGTCTATTTAGCCATTGCGTATGCTTTGCATGTATGTAAAAAAGACAAAATTCGTTATTTCATTATAAAGCTTTAAAATGTTCCCTTCTTATCTTTATGCAATATTCACAAACTATTGTAATTTCTTTGCTTGGCAGGTTTTGAATAGATATCTGTGTACAATACTCACCTTCTTTCTGCAATAAATCAATGATCCAAATATCAAGGATTATCATGTCCGGAGGTTCTATTCAAGATGGCGTCAAAGAGGACCGGTTCAATTGTAATTAATGTAGGGATTGTTGAATTTCCTGCACAATGTGTTCCATGCAAGATTGCATCGGTGCCTCTGCAAGGCTTCTGCGAGTTGGTTGTATATGCCCAAGGCAGTGTGACGTGAAGGGATTGTGCAATGTTACAGTCTCTTTGCACGGACCCGTGCCTCCGGGTGCTGCTCGACCTTCTCATTTCTTCGGAGCCTGCAATTAGCTTATGGACCGTTGTGACCCTGAGGCCTTTTACACTTGTAGACTGGTCAGAAGATAAAGCCAAAGTTACCCACCGACCTCTACTGTGGCTGAAGTACTACAGTTTACAACTGTAAATTCAGCGGACCTTGGTTCGAGCCACGCAGAGAGAGGTATTGAAGCATAAAAGATTAGAGAATAGAGCATCCCTAAGTACTTCAGTATCCATGAGATGGAAAGAGATTGTGCTGACCGGTTAAGCCAGCTACGTTTTCCGCTGCACTGTGCTGTCTGTATATCATACCTATGGTGGTGATCTGCCGTATATCATAGATTTCCATGAGTATTCATATCAAGCAAGAACCTGAGTGTTTCCGTTGTTTTTATGCAGATCTATGATTAGAATCTTACGTTTGGTTATTTTCAATACAAGTTAGGTGTACATCGATCATACTAGCTTTTCTTGGTTCGGAGTCAACAGTTCACGCTCCCGCACGCTCCAGTATTGTGTTTACATTTGTTTATGCGTGTACCTGTGTGTATACGCCGGTGAACAACAGAAATAGTACTCATGTTATTTAAAAGAAGCTTACATGCAATAGAAGAGAATTTTTACCAGATGCAGACAAAAGTAAAAAAAATCTTCACAAGCCAGTCCCTGTATTTTCAGGCGCCACCATATTTTGCACACACATGCAATGAGAAAACCATTCGAGCTAAGATAAAGATACATTTACTAAACATATTGTGGCAACCGTGCTAGAAAGTTCTCGTTGCCTCGGGAGTCGAGCTCACGTCCGGCAGAAGGAAGGGCCCGCGGGAAGGAAGGAGGCGCGGGAGACGAGGCGAGCTCCAGGGGGCACTGGGTGCGGCGCGGAGAGGAGAGGGAAAACGACGAGACGCTGGGCCGCGGAAGAGAGGGGGAAGAAAAGCAACTGCGACTGGGCGGAGAAAGCCGGAGAAGTCTCCAGAAGCGCAATCCTCTCGACATCCGTAGAAGCTACGCGAAGTAGTATATTCGAGAATGTGAGTCTTAATAGATAAAAGCGAGCAGCCTTCGAATCTGGAGCAAGTTTAGTTTGAACAGCCAGTTCAGTTTGTGAATCAGCAGCGTCCAGGCGGAAGCAACGCGTCCGGGAGTCTTGGGTTCGGCATGCCGTGAACTTGAGTAACTGTGGTAGCGTCCAGGCGGGAGCAATGCGTCCGGGAGTCTTGGGTTCGACGTGCAGTGAACTTTATCTGAAAGTCTTGTGTTCAAAGTGCACCGTGAACGTGAGTGAGTGAGCTAGAAGAACTAGCCAAGGCGAACGAACTGAGAACTGAGAACTGACAGTTTTGTAAATAGTGCTTTGTGAACATTAGTTGAGATTAGGAGTACATTGTTGTTCTTCTTAATAATCCACGTGAATAATCATTGTCGTTCTGTAGAGTGCAATAACGACTACTGTGTTGCAGTGTTGAGTGGAATACCCATTGTTGATGGATGTGTTTAAACTCAGAAATAAAAAGCCATTATTGTTAGAAGTAAAACTCACATTGCTATTGTTGAATTAATAAAAGTTACAATATTAAATATATACACAATGCAAACACACACAAATGTAACGATATTAATAAAAAAACACATTCGAATTTCTTCCTACAACCTCTTTTGTTAACATTAGGTCGGAGTGACATAAAAGAAATCGAAGTATTAAAAAATTGTAAAGTCAATAAATAATTCAGACACCACATAACATTTTTAGTCGCCAATAATAATGGAATTCCTGAAAGATCAAATTAGATCCCGTACTTTTTCTAGTGTTTATAAATGACCTTGACCCCTAATAAAAGATGTAGGTCATGCAGATAACACAAGTATAGTTATTACAGCCAATAACCCCAACACATTCCAATCTTCAACAGAGGAAATTCTCGTGAAAATGAGTGACTGGTTCTCAGTCAATAAATTGGTAATAAATTGTACAAAAACTAACATAATTCAATTTAAATCCTGTCCAAATTGAACCTCGCAAATTACAAGCACAATTAGCAATAGGTACCTAATAGAAACAACAACAACCAAATTTCTTGGCTTAAAAATCGATAATGTGTTAAATTAGATTAACCATATTAAAGAAATTACTCCCAAACTAAATTCAGCATGTTTTGCTATTAGATCTATGCAAAAGATAGTAAATATCAATACTTTAAAAACAATGTACTTTATGTACTTCCACTCGGTAATGAGTTTTGGAATAATATTCTGGAGAAATTTCACAAATAGTAACAGTATATTTCTATTACAAAAAAGAGTAATTAGAATAATAGTAGGTGCCAAATCGAGGAAATCGTGTAGGATTATTTAAAAAAAACTACAAATTACTTTCATGACTCGTCAATATATTTTTTTCATCAATAATCTTCCTTGTATGTAATCGTGAAAACTTTGTAAATAATTCAATAGTTAATTGCATAAATACGCGTCAAAAATGGCTTTCGTATTCTATCGGCAAGTCTATCGTGCTATCAAAAAGAAGTGCGTTATATGGCAGTAAAATTTTTTAATAGCCTCCCTATGGATATAAAAAATGAAACTCAAAACATTAGATTATTTAGGGCAAAATTAAAGAAGTACCTAATTTCTCTCGCCTTCTATTCTGTAGGTGAATTCATGACATTCAACAACGCTTCATGAAATTGACACTAAAACTTCGTATTGTACTAGTAGACTATATTGTAAACCTTCTCTGTATATATATTTGAATTAATAATAATAATTTATTTATTTAATCTGGCAGAGCTAAGGCCGGTAGGCCTTCTCTTCCGCCCAGCGAGACTCTAATTCTAATAGAATACAATTGGTTACATAGTTATTACCAGGGATAGGGATTTGGAGTATTATAACGAATGGTGACTGTCAAGCGAGCTGCATGGAAGAGTACAGTTCACTTCATACAAACTTACACGCAATGTTCTGTAAACGTATTGCAGAATTAAACATATGGAATAGTTTAATGACATATAGTGGCCTACATACATACTCTGCATTTCGTTTTGAACTACATGTGTTTCTCGTGGCAACGCACAAGACACCAATAAACAACATACAAATATACATAATTAAATATCAACCTCTGCGTCCTCGCGTGTCAATGGAAATGTGATGGTTGATAGACAGTTGTCTTCTGTATGGAACTCGCCTCTGAATATGTGTTTTTTTCTGTCAGGAGCGTGTTAAATTAAAACCTTTATTTACAATATGATAATATGTATACAACTTATAGTCCTCATAATATTTATTTTCTCAATATTTGCAACATACTAGCCTAATACAGTATCATTAAATGTTGAACAAAATGAACCAAACGAAATGGCATTTTCAATTAATGTTATGTTTTGTTGATGAAACAATTATTCCTACTGTGCCTTGTTATAATAAATTGTAAATATCATTTTCAAAATACAATTTTGCTCTGTTGCAAGGAAGGAAATTTTTTAACATGGAAAAACTCCGCTCTAAATCTGCAGAGACAATTGGAGAGTACTTGAAACAAGACACGTCAATTAAATTCACATGCTGAATGACGTCATTGGGACACGTCTTTATTAGTACATCTGAAATCCGACCTAGAATACTGTACCCATCATTTTTAATCAAAACTCTGTTCATTTTTTCACCAACACGTTTTCCTACTTCACCTTCTACTGCACTCAGTTTATTTACAATAGTCCTCATAATATTTATTTTCTCAACTAGTTCTACTCCTGACTATTCTAATCGAACAATGGCATCCGGTAAATATAAAAAAATTGACTTAATATCCATGACTTCCTTTTAGATTGTTCTATCATTCAGCAGTTCCTGGTGTATTTGAATCGCAGCCGCGTCATCGGGATCGAAAGACTGGGCCACTTTCTCCACAGATTGGAGGTGATGTGCGTAATAATTGCAAGTTTCTAACCATGACCCCCATCTCTTAAGAACTGGACATGGGGAAAGCGACAATTTAGGGAATTGTTTCCTGAATTTTGATACTCGATCTGAGCTTTTACAAATATAGTCTTTCAATTTTGTATTGTTAGTTGGTTTTACTTTCGGCATTGCACCCGCACTTCACTACTCTGAACTACAAACTTGTATGTTGACGTTCTTATGCGACAACTGTCCCGTTCACCTGCTGTTGACGTGGAGAGATCTGCGAGTATGTCATGGAGGGGAGGACTTGGTATAAAGGGTTGTAAACAAGTGACTGTGTAGATGCCAGTACTAGCTTTTACTGCTCCAAATTCCGTTCCCTAGTTATTACATTAATATCTAGACATAAAACAACATGAAAGTAAATAATGAAAGTTGGGTAAGTAATGTTAGTGTGACAATAATAAACATTGGTAAGAAATAGTGATAATAATAATAATAATAATAATAATAGGCCTAATAATAATAATAATAATAATAATAATAATAATAATAATAATGAGATAATTTAAATATTTATTCTGTAATATATATAATCATTAAACATTAAGAAACCTGAAAGAGCTATTATTGTTAACAAGAATTGTTAGAAAAATATTTCGTTAGTCTATTCTTAAATTGATTTGATGTCTGACAGTCCCTGACATTACTCGATAGGGAATTCCAAAGCCGAGGAACAGCCACAGTCAAAGAAGATGAATATGAGGATGTTCGGTGGGAGGGAATGGATAATATTGAGGAGTGTTGTGATCGTGTATCTAGGTTATGATGGGTGGATAAATTTTGAAAACGAGACGCAAGATAGAGAGGAGTGGAGAAATGCAATATGTGAAAGAGAGAAAAGAGAAAGACAGTGGATTTTTCTACGATCTTCTAGACCATACCTGCACAAACAGCGCTCAACGAGCGCGCGCTCCTTCGGAGCGGGAGAGCCGTGTTTTCCGCTCGCCGATACGGAGAGGAAGATACGTCAGAGTGGCATAGACTTGCTATAAGTAGAGGAGAGGGAAACGACCACTCAGCTATCTAGTGGAGTGCAGTGTGTAGGCCTATTCTCAGTATCTCAGTAACTCTTTCACGTTGCTTACCTACTGCTACAGTAGAGTATGGAGAAATATAAAAGACGGAACATAACATTTAACGATTTACAGCTCGAACTTATTGATCTTCAATGTGACCTAAGGGCTAAAGATCCTTTGAATACGTCTACTAGTCTGGCTGAGTTTTACAAGACTGAACATTAGCAATAATATCCACGACTACACAATCTGGCTGTGAAAATAATTGCAATGTTTGGCTCAACATTTATATTTGTGAGCAACTGTTTTCTATAATCAACTTTAATAAGGCAGACATCGAACATCTGTAACTGATGTTTCATTACGATCAGTAGGCTACTGTTCCTTTCAGCTGACAACAGCATAAAACCCCGTTTTAATGTACAGACAAATAAAAATATAACAAAATGATATTGTACATTTAAGTAGCTATAGAACTTCTATTATTTCTGTAAAATAAATATTTCTTTATTAATTAATAATAGTCCAAGATAGTTTTACAAACACTGAACGGGAATTCATTTCATAAACACTCGTAATAGTACTTCCTTCTGTGTATATTTTGTACGAGATCACCCCTTCTTCCAGTCCATCCCCTTATACAGAGCGCAGCTAATATCTGCATTCCGCTCATGAGCTGTGAGCCGGCTCGGAGAGCGCAAACCTTGTGCAGGCCTGTTGTAGACGGAGCCAGGACAACATTTCGAGGGATGGTGTTACGTGATCAGCCCGGCGAATATT
The DNA here is from genome assembly GCF_040183065.1 of Periplaneta americana. Taxonomy (NCBI): domain Eukaryota; kingdom Metazoa; phylum Arthropoda; class Insecta; order Blattodea; family Blattidae; genus Periplaneta; species Periplaneta americana. The sequence goes on along the minus strand of NC_091132.1, from coordinate 133,484,370 downwards.
GCGGACGAAACGGACGCACATATTATGAACACGTTGTAGTCTCTGCGCCGAAGTAACGCTTAGGTCAGTAAACAGAATATCACAGTCATCGAAGTGGGGCATCACGAGTGTTTGCACTAACATTTTTTTCATGGAAAAGGGTGACTATAAATTAAGACTTTATAGTAGTAGGCCTATTAAATTTTTTGACTTGTTCCATATTCTAGCTGTGAAGCAATGTACAAATACCATGGAATGCTAATAAATACAATACAATACAATACCACCAGGATGACGGGAAGTTTGCACAGCTTGTGATTTCTTTGTGTTGAATTTTTCAAAGGACGTGTTTTCATCCGACCCATTACCACAGTGGTGGAGCTCCACCTGCAGGTGGTTCGATGGTCAAGCTGATGACACTTCACAGGATGATGGACGTCCTCGCACGGGCTACGTCGTTACAGTCCGAGTACGCTTAAACTTGATCACCAGCGTGTGAAGTGTTTTGTCCGTGCGTTCAGCTTTATGGAATCGTCGTTGAAATGTAGTCCGAATGTCACCATACGACGACACCTCTAGCCTCCACATCACCATAGCAACCTTTTCTGCTAAGCTGAAGATAATGCAGATTCAGTTACTTGTAACGACAGAACACATGTTTAGCTGTTGTAACAAAGCCAATGCATGGACTCCAGCAGCAACTACTATACACAGTTTAGAAAAACAGTGTACTTGCAATTTATTACCGTACACATCTTACACCTAAACTCCCTATTTCTACAAAATGGCTACTTAACTTCTGGAGATTCTGTATAATATATGTAGGCCTACAAATAATAATGAAAGTGGCGTCCACACCTGTAGAGTAACTGTCAGCGCGCCTGGCCGCGAAACCAGGTGGCCCGGGTTCGAATCCCGGTCGGGGCAAGTTACCTGGTTGAGGTTTTTTCCGGGGTTTTCCCTCAACCCATTACGAGCAAATGTTGGGTAACTTTCGATGCTGGACCCCGGATTCATTTCACCAGCATTATCACCTTCATTTCATTCAGACGCTAAATAACCTAGATGTTGATGCAGCGTCGTAAAATAACCCAATAAAATAAAAAATTAAAACTTCCACAATTTCGGCCAAAATTTGTGAAATTTAAACTATATAAAGAGATATATAATAATATAATCTGCACAAAATTTGGTGCAATTAGGTCTAATAGTTTTGAAATTATATTTTAAGTACATTTTATATTGACTTACTAAAAAAGCTCCTTGCATCAAAGTTTTCAAAATGTTTAGTTCATATTCGCTAAAAATCCTGAAAATAGTTATTGGAATAAAAGTGAATTAGCATTTTGAGCTTAGTAATAGTGTAAGTTAAAGTGTAATCAAAGATAAAATATCATTTCTAAATTAAAGAAACACGCAGTCTAATAAAAGTAAATATCCAGAAACAAGCAACAAATAAAACATCAACAATACAGTCCACATCTGTGGAGTAACGGCTAGCGCGTCTGGCTTCGAAACTGGGTGGCCCAGGTTCGATTCCCAGTCGGGGCAAGTTACCTGGTTTAGGTTTTTTCCGGGGTGTTCTCTCAACCCAATATGAGCAAATGCTGGGTAACTTTCGATGCTGGACTCCGGACTCATTTTACCAGCATTATCACCTTCATCAAATTCAGACGCTAAATAACCTAAGATGTTGATAAAGCGTCGTAATATAACCTATTAAAATAAAAATCAACAATACATTTAAAATAAAGAAATACAAGGAATCTAGATACTATCTACTGACCCAAATGTAAATTAATTTACCTTCGATGTCAATTCCGAAATGAATTTATTTCTCCCTTCTCCTGAATAATGCCTATATTTTTTCATGTTGTGCCTCATAATGCCGTTTTATGTTACCTTTTTTTTGCAAAAGATTTTTTTTTGCACAACAAACACTGGACTTCATCACCGTGTTCGAAACATAAATATTGTATCTTCCACTCTTCCTTGAAAGCTTTAAGCGCTTCCGTTCTGTCATGATGCGCTGTGTGCTAAGATCTGTACACCCTTTAGCAATGTTTACAGGTAAAAGAACTCTGCGCGCGCGCAGCGGGCATAAAATAGCTCTCGCCCGCAATTATTAGTATCCATCGCAAGACTGCCATACGACGACCCCTCTAGACTCCACATCACCATAGCAACCTTTTCTGCTAAGCTGAAGATCATGCAGATTCAATTTCTTGTAACAACAGAACACATGGTTAGCTGTTGTAACAAACCCAATGCATGGAATCCAGCAGCAACTACTGTACACAGTTTAGAAACAGAGTGTAATTGCAATTTATTACCATACACATCTTACCCCTAAACGCCCTATATCCACAAAATGGCTACTTAACTTCTGGAGATTCTGTATAATATATGTAGGCCTACAAATAATAAAAGTGGCGTCCACACTTGTGGAGTAACGGTCAGCTCGTCTGGCCGCGAAACCAGGTGGCCCGGGTTCGAATCCCGGTCGGGGCAAGTTACCTGATTGGATTTTTTTTCTGGGGTTTTCCCTCAACCCAATACGAGAAAATGCTGGGTAACTTTCGATGCTGGACCCCGGATTCATTTCACCGGCATTATCACCTTCATTTCATTCAGACTCTAGATAACCTAAGTTCTTGATACAGCGTCGTAAAATAACCCAACAAAATAATAGTACATTATGCAACGAGCCTATAATTGTAGTAATTAAAACGCGAGTATGTTTATGAAACGAGCGCAAGCGAATTTCATAATTTTCATACGAGCGTCATAATTACCATTATAGGCAAGTTTCATACGACTTTTTATGCTCGACCATATTTCTAACTTGAAATTATTCATAAGTATTCATATTTTTCTTATCTGACTGGGGAGCGGAAGTGAACTTGCGCAATAATATCTCGTAAATTGTGAGATGTACGCAGACGCGAAAGTATTGGTTTTTTCGAGGAACAAATGTCATTGAGCTTGATATAATCTAGAGAGTAAAATGAACATTAATCTTGATATAACCTGGAAATTGACTTAGATATTGAAAAACGAGATGACAAATTGAATTTATTTGAATAGCCTATTATTTACAATTAGCACTAATTATTATAGTAACAGAACATAACCTTCTGCGACAGTATTGGATTTCCAGAGTCCGTGACGTTTCGCTAGATGTCTTTCGATTGCATATCCGAGAATAATCGATACTTGCGCTTTCATTTTCCTTTCTGATTGGTGGAAAACCTGAACTTTAATGAATAGGTGTACTTTAATGAGGACCATTAAAGGGCTGCTATCAGGTGTATAATTACTACATTTCGGCATGGTCGATCATAAAAATAATTAAATAAAAGTGACCAAATGGACTGCGTGAGTTTTGGGATCACATTCTTGAATTGGAAAACAGGTTTGCATATATTCCGATTTCTCGTCCTGTATATTAAAAGTCGTCGACCTGGTTGGCGAGTTGGTATAGTGCTGGCTTTCTATGCCCAAGGTTGCGGGTTCGATCCCGGGCCAGGTTGCTTAAATGCGACAGGCTCATGTCAGTAGATTTACTGGCATGTAAAAGAACTGAGGGCCAAAATTCCGGCACATTCTCTGCAGTTGCGAGCGTCGTTAAATAAAACATAACGTTTTATATTAAAAGTCAGGTATATTAAATGTTCTGTTCTTAACTGTAAAACTCTTTTCAGCACGTAACCCCCAAGAAATCCATCTTCCGTGTGATAAAGAGTATTTTCATCTAATGAACTCATACCTTTACAAATTTTCCTGAAAATACGAGTTTGCAACTCCCTTTCTTTGATGGAATTTACCACTTTGTATTGAACTATTACAGAAGTGCCATGGTGATAATAGTTTGCAGTACTAGAAATGATGTTTATCTAATATTTCGTGTAATTATTGCACTGTATATAGTTCAGTTTGGTCATACGTTGGGTGGTAACTACTGATTATGAGTAAAATTTTAATTATTTTCGATGTTACAAGGATTTATATTTTTTGAATGGCGTTTGGGCAGGGAAGGTGGTCGCAAAAGAAAGTCTTGCCCAAAAGTGGGTCGCGCCTTCAGAAAGTTTGGGAACCATTTCTGTAGAACATTTGCTATTTACTACAATAAAACAATAATAGTTTCTTTTATTTTAGTATTTATTATTAATTTTAATTGCTATCCAACTGCAATTTAGCCAGTAATACCTTTCGCACTGTGATTAATAATAATAATAATAATAATAATAATAATAATAATAATAATAATAATAATAATAAAATCAAGTACTCGTCATTAGAAAAATAATAAATCAGTCATGTCAACTGATGCTAATAGGAGCAAGCGCGCGCTTTAGAGCTCAGGAGAACCTAGCGCTTTACAGCGGAAAGGAAAGAGACAGACGAAGGAGGTAGTATCGCTTGATCGAGCATTATTCAGGGATGGCCAGCACTGATTCAATAGATAAAGGGAGGAGAACTTAATAAAACTGTACCCATGTTAATTTTTAGATTTGTCTGAGAAGTATAAGTGCATTATAAGAATGTAAGTTTTAATTTTAATGCTAATTTGCACAAGTTTGATTTTTTTATTAAAACAAATATTTTCTCAACTTTATTTTATAGAAAAGTGAAAATTGCATATATACGCCTAGTTATTTAGTAGCCTTATAAAATTTTTTCGTAAATCTAATATACCGTAAATGCGTATTTCTGAAGATAGTGTATTAAAAGTTTTGAAAATATTCGCATGGAAATTGTTTGTAAGGAAATGAATTAACAAAGCAACTACTCTTACATCATAAGCAAAAGATACGTGTTCATGTGTTGTAAAAATGTCAGCTCTATAGCTTCAGCACATTTCGAGAAAATAATTTAATATTCTGATGATAGGAAGTTGCTCACCAATATCTCCTTAAAGGCATAATGCGATAAGAGTTTTGTTATGGAATATTAGTTACAATTAAAACGTATACAACACCTAGGTAACTTTTCTTTGTACTGTAATATTGTTTTGATTAGTTTATTGATTACTTTTATAAGGCCGAAGGTACCATCAATATCAATTCCAACTTATCATGTCATACTCAGTCTCTTTTTTGGGGATATCACTTTCTTTATGGATGATGTGTTTCATCCATTTAGTACAGTATAGTTGTACTACTATGAAATTTATGTGAATATTCCTTCTTAACCTTTATTATGTTATTAACATTTAAAACACAATTGCAATATTAAGAAATTGATATTAGTAGTTTTGTTTTACAGACAATATAGATAATATCAAACAGAAAGAAGCCATATAAAAATAACGACATAAAATTTCACTCTCCGTTTGAAGTTTGTGCACCACAGTTTTCTTAATCCAACAGGCTGCTTATTCATATACACAACCCTTCCTCTTTACATAGCCTACTTAGCGCTTGATGCCCGCGCACGACGTCAAGGTCAGAAAAATGCGCTTGCTTTGACATCACTGTAATAAATGAATGCATATATGCAGTATATCCACATACATGATACATTGGCAGTAGGCACGTGTTTACGTGAACACATACACGCACGCACACATACCCTCTCTCTCTCTCTCTCTCTCTCTCTCTCTCTCTATCATTACGTATCATTTACCCGTTTGAACTCAAAACATTCCAAGTGTTACAATTTAGTGAATATAGTATGTTTTTTATTTTCAATTGCTTAAATTTCTTATTGAATAATTAATTTAAGATTTCGTTATAATTATCCAAGTGTATAATAGTTCGGACACCACCATGAATTCAGATGAAGGTTGCTCGTTTCGTAATGATTTTGTATTCATTGTGGCTCTTCAGCGGAAAGATTTACAATAGTTATTGGTAAAGAGCCCACTCTTTCATAATTTTAGCAGCGACGCAATTATCTTGAAAAGAGGAAATGACAACATGGAATAGTTATTTAGAAGGGGATTCAATTTACTGCTATTCAATGGCCTTTCGGTTGCTCTTCTTTTCATGTTTTCCTCGCCACAAACAACTCTCAGTGAACCAATTTCGTATTCCAGTGGCAATGTAGTGTAGCTGTTGTAGGGTTGAAACATGAAGTAAAAAGGACGCTGACTTTGTGTTACATTCTTGCTAAAAAAACAATAGATGTTTTTTGGTATCTCCTTCCACAAACTTTTATTCTGTGTTGACAAAAAAAAATGACAGTACTCTGGAGGACGTGAGAGAGAAAGAACAATACCTTCATTTTACAGTATTTATAATTATAATAGCTTTTGGAATATTTGTTCTTCATTTTGATTCAACTACTTTGCGTTAAATTCTGTCCTTAGTTTAGTCTTATTACACAGTTTAACGTGAAGGAAAACGAAAACCCAGTGTCTATTTGTTAAATTTAATTACATTCTTATTGTACATTTTTGTAAACTAGTTGTTTTATTATATTTTAGTTGTGTAATTTATAATTTATTTTATTCTCGACCATGCCTAAATGTAGTAATTATACACTGGTAGCAACCCTTTAGTGGACCTCATTAAAGTACACCTAGTCATTAAAGTTCAGGTGTTCCACCAATCAGAAAACACCACTGTAGCAATATGAAAGTGCAAGTATCGATTATTCTCGGATATGCAATCGAAAGGCAACTAGCGAAATGTCACGGAGGCTGGAAATCCAATACTGTCGCAGAAGGTTATGTTCTGTTACTATAATAATTAGCGTTAATTGTAAATAATATTCAAATAAATTCAATTTGTCATCTCGTTTTTCAATGTCTAAATCAATTTCAAGGTTATATCAAGATTAATGTTTATTCTACTCTCTAGATTAAATCAAGGTCAATGACATTTGTTTCTCGGAAAAAATCAATAATTTCGCGTCTGCGCACATCTCACAATTTACGAGATATTGCACAAGGTCATTTCCGCTCCCCAGTCAGATAAGAATTACATTAATGCTTATGAATAATTTCAAGTTAGAAATATGGTCGAGCATAAAAAGTCGTATGAAACTAGCCCATAATGGTAATTAAGACACTCGTATGAAAATTATGAAACTCGCTTGCGCTCGTTTCATAAACATACTCGCGTCTTAATTACTACCATTATAGGCTCGTTGCATAATATACTATTGTTTCACACATACGCGATTTATTCTTTTACTCTCTTTAAACATGGAAGGTAAGGGTCTGCACATTGTAGATGTCATCTTGTTTCTTCAAACATAGATATCTTTCGCGTATATTTTATTGTAGTCCAGGAATTTTTCTTTGTTTTAAATAAAAATTCATATATATATTTCAGACTTCCCCCTTAATATCTAAATTGACGTGTTTTTTTGTTTAAATTGAATTCAATTTAAATAATTATTTATTTAGACTGGTAAGTTTTGAAATGAAACCTCTGTATATTCGATGTAAGTTGACGATCCGAGTTACTCATACGTGTCTTGGGTAGGTAGGCTACCGGTACTGCATGTTCTAAAGTTGTGTACATGCTTTCTCTCTTCCCCTCCACTCTCCGTTACCGCCTAACATGCATATAAACATGATTGTGGTGTAACATAATCTAATAATTTTATTTAGAGTTCAGTCTAATTGACTTGTCACAGTTTAAAATCAATAACATGTACAAATGTAAATGATCATTGCAAATTATACAATTGAAATGCAAACGTTTTCGCCCTTGGGCATCAGCAGGCAATTGACTCACAATATCTTATACAATTTTTTACCATATCTTTGCTGTGAAATTCGTACCAGGTAATAGATATTTACAATCTTGTATGTATTAATAAACAACTATTTACATCTATAATAAATGACAATCTGAAATGTAATGAATACAAATATTAAAATTATATGTGATAAAATTGTAACTAAAATGTTGTATTGATCTTATATTTCTTAATTATAAAATTGTGATCATTAAAACAACATAATAAAAAAGATATGATCCATCTTAAACTATTGTCCTATTATGAAGGTTAATGCTTGAATACGCATTTTACTCCATGGATGTTTTCGCATTCAACCACGACCCTACGAGTGACGCTCAGAACAACAACCGAAGGTCGATAGGAATGGTTTTCACGTTTATGTCTTATCTACATTAATTCCTGTTTTTTTTACAAATCTCCACTCCAATAAATTAATTTAGAAAGAGTATAGGTATAATAAGACATTTAGTTATTTCCTCATAGCACATAGTTGTGCGCGATACTGACAGTTCGTTACTTTTAAGTAAATAAATAAACGTTGATTTGATTTATTTACTTACCGCACGTGTGTTGTAAGTTTAACTTACAAGACCTACCGACAACAACGGTATAGTACATTATGCAACGAGCCTATAGTGGTAGTAATTAAGACTCGAGTATATTTATGAAACGAGCGCAAACGAGCGTCTTAATTACCATTATAGGTAAGTTTCATACGACTTTTTATGCTCGACCATATTTCTAACTTGAAATTATTCATAAGTATTCATGTTATTCTTAACCGACTGAGAAGCGGAACTGACCTTGTGCAATACCTCGTAAATTGTGAGATGTGCGCAGACGCGAAAGTATTGATTTTTTCCGAGAAACAAATGTCGACATTGATATAATCTAGAGAGTAAAATAAACATTAATCTTGATATAACCTTGAAATTGATTTAGACATTGAAAAACGAGATGGCAAATTGAATTTATTTGAATATTATTTACAATTAACGCTAATTATTATAGTAACAGAACTGACTTTATTTCAAATATAGGCGATTTATTGATTTATTGTTGTCTTTCGATTGCATATCCGAGAATAATCGATACTTGCGCTTTCATATTGCTACAATGGTATTTTCTGATTGGTGGAACACCTGAACTTTAATGAATAGGTGTACTTTAATGAGGTCCATGAAAGGGCTGCTACCAGGTGTATAATTACTACATTTCGGCATGGTCGAGCATAAAATATAGTAGATAATTACGAATAGTCAAGATCAGTTACATAATATAAGGAGAATATAAAATAAGGTAGAAAAATTACATTTAATCAAAATTAAAAGAACGTAAACAGCTGCATTACGATATACAGATATGGAGATTTATAAAATCACGAGAAACTATATCTCGTTGCCAATTGTGTCATATATGTTTTCATAGAAACGATCGAGTTCTGTGAAACTGCGGTATACATCGCGGATTGTTATAATTCATACTAGGTAGAAATATACAGCCAAATGATACCTTTAAAATACCTGCAGACAGGAGGAAAAACGGAATTTAAATTGTGAGAACATTTACACTTGTGCCTGAAGAAGAAAATAAAATAATAATGATATCGATTTCGACTTTTCATAGAATATGCACGTTTTAATGCCACCTAACACGATGAGTATTACGAAATTGGAGCATGTTAAAAAAAAGAACGGTAGGGTGAACCAAAATACTCGCAAGAAACCTTTGCCATAGCCGCTTTATCTTTAAATCCGCGCTACAATATAACTAGAATGAAAGCTCGTCTTCGTTAGCAAAGAAACTTCAGTTATATTAGCTACGAATGTATTACCTACCCTACCACATTATCTCCTGGTCTAGTTGCTCATAAATGATGCCTTGTTGGTATCACGTGCGAGGTTCAGACTTGTCTTCGGACAGTTGACTGAACAACAATTCGAATGTGACAGACGAAACTGTATGTATAGTCAACAGTCCGAAACTGGTAGGAGTCTCATTGACACCAATAAGGTTTCACTCATGAGGTAACTAATCCTAGAGGTAATGGGGTAAAGTAGTCCGTTCCTTTCCCCCTCCACTGCATACATCGCTGACTAGTAACATTGTTCACTAATCCGGCTTCAGATTTATGCAACAATGTTCTGCCTCAGACACACATATCGTCAATTGAGATGCTTGGTAATAGATGTACAGGGACATCTTTTATCTTTACTAACATTTCTAATATTAACCTCGCTATACCTTTGGGTTAACGGTTAAGAACCGGAAACACCGTTTGTTACCCCCTCCACGACTGAAGTTGGATGATACTGGCGTAAAATACAAACAAATCACTTTACTAGGTATAGGAGGGAAGAAAACTAATTCATCCATTTACGTAAACTAGGAAATATCGTGATTTCGAGTTTGATAATTTTCATTAGGTTTTTGTGTAATCAAAATACAATACTGTATTAACAATAAGTGTTTTTACTCACGAACTGAGCTATCCATTCGGACGTATTCATTATGCAGTGTATATTTTACTGTAAATTTTATTACTGAACAACAATGTAATTTTATTATCTCAACAATAATTCTTCACTTTCTACAATTTAATTTCACTCCCGTCAACAATGGGATTTGCTCTCCGCACAGCAACACAGCGTTTGTTATTGCACTCCACAAACGACAATGACAATTTACTTGGACTATTACGAACAACAATGAACTGTTAATCTTAACTAATATTCACAAAGCACTATTTACAACACAGAACTGTCAGTTCTCAGTTCACAGCTCGTTTGTCTTGGCTAGTTCTTCTAGCTCAGTCACTCGCGTTCACAGAATCTCGAACCCCAGACTTTCAGAGACGATCCGCTGCACTTGGAACTCAGATCCCCCAACTGCGGTCCACTGCACTCGAACTCCGGGCTTCAGGCTCCACAGTTACGGACACAGCTCAAGTCGCGCTCTGGTCTCGAAGCTGGCTTCACTGCTACACAAGACTGTCTGGCTTGCTCTCCACTGACTTTAACAACACTGCCTTACTGACTGACTGACTGACTGACTGACTGAAGTTCACTCGCGTTTCTTCTTTTATAACTGAACCATAGTTACGAGAAATTTCTACGGGTGTCCTCTCGAATTATCTGGATATCTCCACTTCGACGGACTTCTGGACGATTCGGGAGGGTCCGTCCCCCCTTCACTCCGCACGTAGCAGTTTGCTTCCTTTCTCACTCGGCAGTAGCAGACGCGCGCGCAACCTCCCCGTGCTGCATTGCCGTAATACACCCCCTCTGCCCTCTCAGCATGCAGATGCTCCCCGTACCAGCGTTTCGTCTGCCGCGCGCCCTGTCGGACACGCGTTCAAACCCCGGTGCAGCTATCACAATACTGTCTACAGCACAGAGAATGAGGTTAAATTGAAAAATAATCATAATATGGATATTTAAACACATTTTTGAAAATGGTGGCCGTTCATTTCGATACAGGCTTCAGTTCTTTTGTGCATATTATCGCACTTTAGACTATCATACCAAATTCCAATTACCAGTTTCGTCCTTCGTACTAGTAACTCATGTTGAATAATTCTATACATACTCTATAAAAGAGTACCTGACGTACTATAAATAGAATCTTCACTTCTGCCCGATCCGAAAAGATAAAATTACTCAGATATGCTATCTACTGTCCGTCCAAGTTGTTATGTCGCAGGGTCGTAGAAGGGAGGAAATCACGTGATAGTTAATTACTTAACGAGGCCCTTTTATTTAAGTTATTTTAAATAGTTGTATAATATTAGGTAGACGTCCAATTTCTAACAGAAATTAATGTTTTCAGAAAGGAGATAAGACAGCCCAACCACTAGTCTTTACAGAGGGGAGAGCAGAAGCGGGTGAGGGAAACCGGGATGCGACGTGGGCAAACGGACGACAGTACTTGAGCGAAAATATGATTCAATGTTGAAAGCTCTTTCATCACTGGAATACACGAACATATTTCTGGAACGTACTATACTCACTAACTCAGTACTGTTTACTATGACCGTAATACGACTTCGACTGCATGCGCGGCCTTGGTTCTGTGTGGAGGACAGTTGGGAGTTTATTAGTAGAGGGAGTGGGAGTGAAGTACATTCAAAAACTCAGGTACAATAAAAATTGAAGTAAAAATGAAAAGATGTCTCTCTATATATCAGCCTGAAGCTCAATCACAGGTGTAGTAGAAACTAATATTTTTTTTTCTCAAATAGCATTAACAATTTGGATCACGGAGCAAATTCATACCCTAAGGAAAACTTGTTGTCAGTAAATACAGTACTTTATTCGATGAAGCATATAAGGGTACGCCTAGGTAAAAATTCGTAATTTTTAGTTAAAAAAATAACATTTTCAGTCTTTAGCATTGATTGTTTATAGTCTAAGGATGCTCTGGGCAATTGTTATGCATTTATGCCTCACCAATTGAATGTTTCGCTGGTAACTTTATATATATATTTAAAATTGCAAGATCATTATTTTTGTCCGTTTCTGTTTTTTGCACATTTCAAATCTGCTTTTTTCCCTAAAAACTTTTTATTAGTTGTTGCACTCTCATCACTTTTACAAGAATGTGTCATTTGACTAAAATATAGCTGGGATTTAATTGTAATGTAATCTTTGGCAAGGATTTAATTGTAAGTTCTATTTTAATGGGATTGCGGTTTCCAGCTAGAGGCGTAAACACAATTTCTAAACAACAGCACGGAGGCACTTTAAATAATACATTAGTTCTCGCAAGGTAGCGTGAGATTGTTGATCTTAACGCACAAAGCATAGCGTCACCTCTTTGAACTGCTAGATGGACGATAACGCACAGCTTATATTCCAGTACAATCGAGTCGCTAGTCGTGATGGAAACCGCCACAAGTAGATCTAGTACGCCTGCGTTGTGACTTGAATCTACCTTCAGTGCTTTCAATGGCAGCCAGTTCTAAGCGCTTTAATGCAACAAAACACAGAATATTTATCTCAACTCAGGGTTTTCCAAATTGTAGAACCAAATTTTATGTTGTAGTATTTCTTAAATCCTCAAGTTCTCTTTACTTATTCTTTAATTCTGTTTTCGGTACTTGAAGCCAGTTTGGTATAAGATCTTTCCTATGGGCCATTGGGTGTAATCTGTTGCAGACTAACACCAGGATATCAGGCACAACTGAGGTGGATGACATATGGATAATCATGGAGCAATAGTGAAATGAAATGGGCGGAGAAAGCGAAGTACTCGGAGAAACCTGCTCCAGAACTGTTTCGTCCATCATAAATTTCACTTGCGCTTTCGGGGATCGAATCCCAATCGTTTTCCCTTCTCTTTCACATATTGCATTTCTCCACTCCTGTCTATCTTGCGTCTCGTTTTCAAAATTTATCCACCTATCATAACATAGACACACGATCACAACACTCCTCAATATTATCCATTCCCTCCCACCGAACATCCTCATATTCATCTTCTTTCACTGTGGCTGTTCCTCGGCTTTGGAATTCCCTACCGAGTAATGTCAGGGACTGTCAGACATCAAACCAATTTAAGAATAGACTAACGAAATATTTTTCTAACAATTCTTGTTAACAATAATAGCTGTTTCAGGTTCCTCAATGTTTAATGGTTATATATATCACTGAATAAATATTTAAATTATCTCATTATTATTATTATTATTATTATTATTATTATTATTATTATTATTATTATTATTTTCACTATTTCTTATCAATATTTATTATTGTCACACTAACATTACTTATCAAACTTTCATTATTTACTTTCATGTTGTTTTATGGTCTAGATATTAATGTAATATCTATGTAACCAATTGTATTCAATTAGAATTAGAGTCTGGCTAGGTGGAAGAGAAGGCCTAGTGGCCTTAGTTCTGCTAGATTAAATAAATAAATTATTATTATTTTAGTGAAAGTTCATAGCTTAATGGCCTAAGGTATGTGTCGGCGCTTACTTATTTAAAATGTACAAGTAAATGAGCATTATACTATTATATGTATTCGCCAAGAGGGGGAGAAAATGTATGTTACATCTTCAAATACCTATTCAATTTTGCAATTGACTAATTTCATTTCAAAAATTTATAAGAAAATAATAGTTGAGAAGTCGGTATATGAGCATTTCCACTTTTACTCACGTATGCTTAAAAATGTCACTTTAATGAAATGTGTGTAATATAGAGAGTTCCTGTGCGTATCGACTTCAGGTAGTAATGTTCCTTCAGCTTAATGATGGTAGTGCAGAGCGCCCGTCCCGAGCAATTAAGCGGTAAAGGTTTGAGTGGGATATGTCTTCGTCCGTACTTAAAAAAAAATGCTATATTTTTTCGTCATTTTAAACTTAATGCTGTGGCTTATTAATTGAAAACAAACAATTTAAATATATATAGGATTAAAGTACATATCATCCTCTGTATTTTCCATGTTTTACTTTTAAAATATGACGTTTGTAACAAAACGTACAGTTTCCCTGGAAAAGGATGAGACGATTGAATATTCCTAAGTCTCAGATGTAAGACACTGCGCATGATCGGAGACCAGAGCACCGATACACAAGATAACGAATATTGAGTTACTTAAATTCAGGCTATTTGGTTTGTTACTAGCATCGTTCCGAAATTCACTTCAAAAAACTGCAAAAAATATGATAATATTACGTAAATAAAAGATAAATATATACATAAATCATGTAGTTAAATCGACAATGGACCTTCATGACTAGATCGACACTCCGCACTGAAAGGAACGCTTTCATGTCGTTTCAATAGCTCAGACGGTAAGAATTCTGCGTGTTGTGTAGAAGAGTGCGAGTTCGATTCTTAGTCTACACAACGATTTTTTTTTTGTCTAAATAACGTTGAAATAGCTAAGTAACGTTGAAATAGAGATTTACAAAGTCCTGAGATTAAGTGTTAATGATCGCAAACAATACAAAATTACAAGTTATAATATTATAAACGTTAATCTAATGAATGCATTTATACACACATATACAATGTAATTGCATATATATTAAAAACTAACAATTAAAATGAAATTAAAAAATATATGTAATAATAGACAAACTTTTACAAAGGTTTAGAGTCCTTAGGCTAAGTCATTTGTTGAGTAATTATTACAATATTTTATTAATAGCTTTCCCATATGTGTAAGAAATGCACTCGCACAAAACTTTTTTTGTTAAAAGTATGGCTTTGGATTATTTCATTCTCACCCCTTCAGTTAATTTTAACTATTTTATCTACGTGTTTGCAATAGTGTTTAATTTAATGTGCATTCAATTTTATTCACGTTATGATTGAATGAAAAAGCACTGTTGCAGTTATTGACTAATTACATATATTAATACTAATTATTAAATGCATCTGTTAAGTAACCAATTGCAGTATATTTTGCAAAATCTTTAATGTTTAAGTTGTCAATAATATTTCTGTACCATATACTATAATACGTTAAAAGAATTTGCAATAGATTTGGGATCCTCTATTTTATAATCATTGGTTTTAATGAAAAAATATTTTCTTTCTTAGGATATATACAAGTTTAAATTTAATAATATTCCGAATAGGTTTAATTGTATTATCTGAATTTTGTACTTTTCTATTCAAATATATTCTATTTCCCTCTTTCATAATTTTTGATAAATTACACTGTACTTCTTGCAGTATTTAAGAACATGAGGATCATTACATTGCAACACATTACATATAGATTCTTCTTTTTAATAAATGAGATTTTGAAGTCCCTGCGTTATCTACATGTTTTTACTTTTGAATTTTTTCACAACATTGAGTGGAGAACATCCGCTGAAGTGATTATGAAATTAAGTGAAAAATTCAATACATTTACTCTTAATATCAGTAGTACCAGTATCATATATGTTTTTCCAAGATTCATTTTGTAGACATAAATGTGAATAATCACTAGATACAGCATTTACGATCATTTCTTAGTTTTTAAATTAATATTTTGAAATTGTTCAGTAACATTGGAAACACTTAGGATTTGTTTATCATGTTCAGACAAACCATTGATTATAGGTTCTGTCGAATAGGAATTCAGTCTAATTCTGTGTACAAAACATTTGAAGAGTTCGCGGGAAAAACGATGAATATCACAGTTTTCTTAAGGTTGATGTCATTGTCTAATTCAATGGATCACTGCGAAATTTAATGTTGTTCTTATGAAAAAAAGGTAAAAAGTAGAATTATCACCACGAATACAGTAATCCTTTCCTGTATTTTATATAGAAACAGCACTACATCTTGCAGTTATAGACTCAATTAGATCATTATCTAATCCTTAACAGAAATGTGACATTCATCGTTTTTCTCGCGAACTCTTCATTTATTAATGGCTGTACTACTTCAGCTTGTATGCAGTGGGAAAATGAGTCTACGACTATAGTCCCGACGTTGTTATTTCCGGCGTGATTCCGCCTTTTTGCTTACGTCTTAGGAAGTCAAGGCTCTATAAAGTCTAGGTAGGTAGTATCGTGCGCCATTTTTGGTCTTACGTTGCCGAGCTACCATACGAGGAATCTATTTGCCATACAGTTCGACAGGACCCCTTTCTGACTGCTAACGAAATAAGAGCAGCATCTAACTTTCCCGGCTCTTCACAGACTGTGATCAGCAGGTTGAGGAACCGCGGTATTAGGAGCCGGAGGGCTGCGCAAATGGAAATATTGGGGGAAGCACAAGCTGTCGACTGTCTTGCCTTCGCTACCAATCGAGTGGATTTCGATTGGAGAAATGTAATTTTCTCCGACGAAACAACCATCTCGAGTGATTACGAAGGTCCTGTCCGTGTCTATCGTGAGGATGGTCTCCGACATGACCAGCGCTATGTGCACCGACGTGAAAGATCGGGGCGCTTTAGCATATCGTGTTAGGGGTGGATGTCTTACGATGGACCTGGCGTTATAGAACGCATCGGTGGCCGGTTTAATGCGGAAACTTACGAGCACATTCTGGAAAATATATTCCTTCCCTCCGCCCGAGAACGTTTTCCCGAAGGAACATTACTGTTCCAGCAGGATAACCATCCCGTGCACTATGCTGCAAGCATTCAAAGATGTTTCAAAGGAGACCCGAGATCGAAATCATTAATTGGCCTCCGAAGTCACCTGATTTGAATGTCATCGAAAATTTATGGGCGGAATTGCAAAAGAGAAGGATAGCCACCTATGCCCACCGACGCCCTCGAAATCGAGACGAATTGTGGGATCAAGTTGTTGACACCTGGGAAGATCTCGCCGGGGATCAGAACTTATTCCACAATCTCGTGACATCCATGCCGGATCGACTTAGAGCTGTAATAAAAGCTGATGGCATGTGGACAAGATTTTAAGTTAACAAGTCTCTTTTTGTTTCTTATGATTTTTGTTTGAGGGAGAATACTTTTAACTTCCAAGTAAAATTTATTTATTTTTTTTTTGACGAGGTTCAGCCCACTTGTAAGACCCAGAAATTGGGCATAAATTATTCCATATTTTTCGACAAATTAGGCAGTCGAGGAACTCTGAACAAATTAATTACACCTCAATAAAAAAAAGTTTTACCCGGAATCGAACACGAGACGTTTCGGTTATATAGTGGAACCGACACGCTACTATATGAGCTAACGAGACAAGACAGTGATAGCAGCAGTCCAGAATGCAGATCCCTTAGCAGGCATTTGCCATTCGGTACAGTGAAGCAATGATATTTTGTGACTCGAGCTATGTTGTGAAATCCTGGCCTTAAATGGCAGTCTTCTTCGTGATCCTTATTCTGGTCCTTGTCCTTGTTGTGGTCCTCGTAACAATTCTTGTAGTATTTGTCATGTTATGTATCGTTACGTCGATATCGAGTGAACCGCGCTGTAGAACTTTAACTTCCGACGACCAAGAATCGTCTCATTCTTTTTCAGGGTAACTGTACATTACTTCTTCTTATGGTGCGCTGAACGCAACTGAGGATGGCAACCGAAACCTTATCTCATGTGCTGAGTGTAAATTGTGATAGATCATGTTAAACAAAACGCTGAACAAGATACTGCAGACATTTAAGGATAAAATTTGCTACAGTATGGATCTCAATTTTCCAAGTTAACATATGACTTTTGGCCAGCTAAATTGGCGAAATTTCACACTGTGCGGCTGTATAAAATTATAATTATATAATTATATAGACCCGTGGCTCACTTCCTGAGCTGTTTATTTGCGGGGTGAGATGCAGAGGGGGAGAGTGGGCGGTCCTGGGTATCACATGTGCCTACTACTCTACGTTCAACACATCGGCCTTTTCAGGATTTCTTTCGTCAGCTATGGAGCAAGATCAGCCATGGACAAGCGAATGCATAGGCTGTCCCCTCACAAAACAAATTAGGGTATGTCCTTCTCATCAATTCCTGTAACTAAACACTAATATCAGTGGTAGACTACAGTCTCTACTTGAGATTATCGATCTAATCACGATTACGGTTATCACGTGTACACATCCGTAAACTCTTTCCTCTATGGCAGTGTTTCTCAAACTTTTTCCACCGCGAAACCCCTTTTAACCTAAAGTGTAACTGCGAAATCCTTGTAATATTTTATTAGTATTTAATAGTTACAGACAAGTGAAAGCTAATATCTCAATAATTGTTCAGTGGGACGAATGTATTTGCTTTTTAAGCCTGCAGTCTGGTTTTACGGCGGAAAGTTGTAGTCTCATTTCTACTGTACTTCTGCATTTTGTCTTTTCGGTATCTAAGCCCTCTTTGTTTTAGTAGACACATACGCAGAGAATCCAGTGATGAAAGTGATAAGTATTATGGGTATTTTCCGTTTTAGATGTTCATCAAGCATATTGTCATTATGCATATTATTGGAATATTATTATTATTATTATTATTATTATTATTATTATTATTATTATTATCATCATTATGGGTGGTTTCATGATATTATTGATTCATATTTTCGTAATATTTATATATTTTTATGGTAACCACTAACGGTAAGTATAAAATAGCCACCGGAGCAGCTCAGTTGGCTAAGACGCTTGCCTATCGATCCAGGGCTGCGCTTGGGCACGGGTTCGATTCCCGCTTGGGCTGATTAGCTAGTGGATTTCCTCCCGAGGTTTTCCCCAACCGTAAAGCCAAATACCATTTCGCTATCATAAATCCCATCGATGCAAAATAACGTAGTAGTTGATACAATGTTGTTAAATAACCAAGTAAAAAAACATATGGAATAAAATTTAAAATCATATAGGGATCACGGAACCCCGGAACATACTTTGAGGCTGCTCTATGGCAATTCAGCAGTTGTCCAAAATGAAGGAAGAGTGGCCTAGTGTGTACATACATTTTTCGTAAATCGCCATCAGAGATAATAGCGATAGTGGTAACCAAGATTAGAGTATCCAGTATTTTAAAGAGTAAAAACCCTTGCACTGGCATAGGATAATGTTTTCAGCAAATGTAATATGCCGCCGTGCCACACGCTGTAGCTGCCGTGCCGGTCCGAGCAGACCTAAGAGGCGTGGTTATAACCACTAGGGAGCTCTCGGTTCAGGACGTGAGACACGGGCAGTACTTCTGTTCCGATTTCAGGTTTCAAAATGTGTGTTTTATGCTTGCATTAGCATGAGTGAAGTTGCTTAGTCCATTTCATATAACAGTCTATACCTCAAAAGGAATTTCGTATATTTGTCACCTTCCATTTTTTTCCATTTGTTGTAGCTGCTGTACTTAGCAAATTGAGTTCTTGAAATTATGTTCTGATATTTTTAGCTCTTTTCCCAGTGTATATCTTTTCAATTATTTCGCTGTAAAATCTAATTAATTGTCTTTTGTAATTTATTTTGTCAGTATTTTATTCATTTCGCTAAATATTTTGTAAACTTGCATTAAACTGTATTTATTTCTGGGACCTATATTGCAATGTGCCGATGAGTAATTCATATTTGTTTTTCTCTCAGATTCATAAATTACAATTCCGGTTCTTTGACAGAATATCCTGCATAGAAATCGTAACAGACACTTAAAACGTTAAAAAGAGGCAAATAAAAAGTATCTAAAATATACGAAATAGACACTTGAAATGGGCACCGAAAATGCGAACTAATATTAAAAATGTATATAATGAGTATATAAATTTTAAGTATTTTCACTTCTTTTGTTGTGTCGCATTTTTAACACGAGCAGTTGTTTTCTTGTGGGGCTTTAAATTACATTTCTTCCTCAGTTTACCTGTGCAAAATAATTCCACAGTTTACCTGTGCAAAATAAGTCCAATCTATCAGTCAAACCACTAATCTAGTTCTGAATAAAAATAAAGGAATTAGCAAACCGATTTCGTTAATAAACATGTAACCAATAAAAGGTAAAAAATTCACTGCATTTTATTGAACTTTTTAAAAATTACTATTACATTTTTACTACGTCATACTATTTTTGACCAAGAAAACGGTACAGAACAACGTGTTTCAATCAATCAATCAATCAATCATTCATATTCATATTCTTTATTTGCTTGAAGGTACAATAGTACAAGAGGCCTCGTCAGTGTAATAATATAAAATACAATGTGGCAGGATTAAAAAGATTAAAAACTAAAAAATAATAAAAATCAACTAAAATACTACATCAGAGATTGTTTAATATATATTGATAATTGAAGTGAAATTCAACTGTTTTAATAAAAATGAAGCTGAATCAACAAAGCCTTCTTGACTATTTATCATCTATATGAAGATTGTATAGTTGCCAGAACTAGTAACAAGAAAACAGCTAATCATAACACACTACTGCCATCTAGCGTAATATTTGTAATGATGAGATTGTACAAAATTGCATTTGAAGAGAGTTTAGTATTTTCGCAAGTCAATATTTTATTGCATTAGAGTACTTTAATTCTTCTAAACTTTATACAGCCTACTTTCTTCTAATCGTGTAACAGTCAATTAAATCTCACTCGAGTTTTGATTTTCTCTAGATAAATGATCTGATAAACATATGATTCTCTTACATCCGAAGTATAAACATAAAATTTACAGATAATTTTGTAGCATATTATTTTGTGAAAAACGAGAAAGAATTCAAACTTAAACCGAAACATACAGTACAACTTAGATACCCCTTTTTTTAAGTACTGACAGAAAATTATAGTCTCTACTTATGTATGTCTTGAAACCTTCGTCTCCATCAATCCACCACTTCGTTAAAATATTTCTTGAACGATTTTCTTTTGTGTGTGTATATATATATATATATATATATATATATATATATATATATATATATAAGGGTTGTTGACATACCGAACCACTAACAGATAAAGTGACAATATGTTTCTAGTAACAGTTGAAAACCGAGAAGAAAATCGCTAATCTAACGTCATTGCATGTGTATCTCGATACGTTATTGGAGTGGCTATTTCGTTACAAGCGTGGACATCTACAAGGATAACACGTAACAATATTCTACAAGGATAACATGTAACAATAATAGTTGATAATAAAACAATTACCCTGTAACTTTCAACGCTATAATAAATTGACAATTCTAAATGGCGAAATACATAACACATATTTTTTACAAATAAGTGCTAATGGGTTTCTATTCCTAAAATAGGTTTTATAGGCACTATAAACCCTTGGCCTATAAAACCTTGATAGGCGCTTTTAAAGGACTTAACATAGATTTTGGATTAAGTTCCTAACTTATATTCACAGTAATAAAATAAGCAAAAAGGGCAATGTCCGATCTCTAGTTATAAGTGTTATAACTTTGTGTGTAATTAAATTATGCAGTCATATTTTTAATGTTACATATTATGGTTATGTGCTTTCGCGGCCGTCTTCTGTCGTTGCTACTGGCAGCATGTTATGATAGTAAAGAATGAAGAAAACAAGATTCAGCTATGAACTTCACTTCACTTTACTTTTTAAATATTTTATCATGTATTGCTTACTTACCTAATTACTGGCTTTTAAGGAACCCGGAGGTTCATTGCCGCCCTCACATAAGCCCGCCATTGGTCCCTATCCTGAGCAAGATTAATCCAGTCTCTACCATCATATCCCACCTCCCTCAAATTCATTTTAATATTATCCTCCCATCTACTCTCGGCCTCCCTAAAGATCTTTTCCCCTCTAGCCTCCCAACTAACACTCTATATGCATTTCTGGATTCGCCCATACGTGCTACATGCCCTGCCCATCTCAAACGTCTGGATTTAATGTTCCTAATTATGTCAGGTGAAGGATGCAATGCGTGCAGCTCTGCGTAACTTTCTCCATTCTCCTGTAACTTCATCCCTCTTAGCCCCAAATATTTTCCTATGAACCTTATTATCAAAAACCCTCAATCTGTGTTCCTCTCTCAAAGTGAGAGTCCAAGTTTCACAACCATACAGAACAACCGGTAATACAACTGTTTTATAAATTCTGATTTTCAGATTTTTTGACAGCAGACTACATGACAAAAGCTTCTCAACCGAATAATACCACGCATTTTCCCATATTTATTCTGAGTTTAATTTCCTCCCGAGTGTCATTTATATTTGTTACCGTTGCTCCAAGATATTTGAATTTTTCCACCTCTTCGAAGGATAAATCTCCAACTTTTATAGTTCCATATCGTACAATATTCTGATCACGTGACATAATCATATACTTAGTCTTTTCGGGATTTACTTCCAACCCTATCTCTTTACTTGCTTCAAGTAGAATTACCGCGTTTTCCCTAATCGTTTTTGGATTTTCTCCTAACATATTCACGTCATCCGCATAGACAAGAACCTGATGTAACCCGTTCAATTCCAAACCCTCTGTGTTATCCTGAGCTTTCCTAATGACATACATATGCCCTTAATGTATATCATAATTTTTAATGTAATTTTAATGTATAGTAACTGTAATGAATGTTTAGGCGTATGTACATATAGGTAAGAAAGTAAAAAGAAATATACTATGCATACCATAACTACTTTTTATCTTATTGAGAAACTTTTTACTTATATTCGTTGGATGCTATGGGTTTCGAAATTGTAGGCTGCAGATGTTTGTAATTTGCCTTTCTGTTATCGGAAGGAACAGCGTTACTTCACTTTATTTAAAAGGTTACGGAGATATATGCAAGAACACAATCTTGAAAGTTGGTGGCGCACGAGCTCCTCGCTATCTAACTTCGGTCCCTGAAGCAGCAACGCGACACCTACAAGTATGAATTCATTTATAAGTGGAGGGGTGGGCCCCAGTGAAGTTCTGAGGTTCCAGCGTTGAAGCGTGAAGAATTCCCTTCAGGGGATATCGCACTTCATATCTGGATGCGAGGCGTGGGAAGTGTACGCATACTGTATACCTCAACATTAAAGTCTTCAAACTCATTAATGTGTTGAATATATTTCGCTCGGGAGCAGCTCCATGATACACAACAGACATTAACATGGAAGATACGAGCACGATAACTTCGGGTAACGGACTGTTCTTATTTAATATCAGTCTTCAACTACGGAGACAACGAGATGATGACGTGGCAATAATAGTTTATGGATTGGATTCAGGGTAAACGGACGAACTGTTGTACCACAATATAGTACCGTAGAAGTGGGTAAAGTCAATCAGTGGGTGTAAAATCGGTCATTTGCGATTTTTATTGAAAATGATATATTTTCTCAGTTACTTGTTAAAATTTTGTTATGCTGACTTCATTGCCTTACATTGTAAATGTAAGCGAGAGGGACAACAAAAAGCCTGCGAATGCCAACAATGGGAACACTGTGTAATTACCGTTGAAGTGAAAATTGTTATTCTCAACTTTTTCTCTTAAATGAAAACAAAGTCTTACAAACTCTAAATTATCGTCAGCAGTGAAAGGAGACAGGAAGTATACTTAAGTATTTTCGTTGAGATTGTATCCTGAAATAATAGTTTTGCAGTTCGTAAATGTTAGTATTGAAACATTATTTTAAGAACACTTGTACCTTTGTAGGGTTAAGTCGATCATGCCATCGACCTACTCGAAACAGATAGGACCAGCAGGAATAATAAATTGTTCACCGAAATACCTCCAACTATCACTTATAAACAGAAAAATGTCATAGCATAGCTTATATTGATGGGATAGTGGGGAAAGAGGAAGACGAAATTATGGTAAATTTCTTGTGTAAGAGAAGCACTGCCAAAGGAACATATTTTGTATACCCCTCTGTACCTGACTATGGGGACAACGTAGTTCCTAAAGTGATATGAGGAGGGAAAGATTTCAAATAACATCTGATATAAACCTAAGCAATGTTGAATTGCATTTTAGATTATAATTGAAGGGTGGTATTTGAATGTAAATTTTGAATTCTTAAATCTTTGTTTGTTGGTATGTGAAGTATTAAAATGAGTTTTTATGTTTTATAAGTTGGCATCATATTCACGATTGTACAGTGGAGACCTATAGACCTAATTTTGTCGAATAGTATGATCACAGTAACAAAAGATACACTACAAAATGCTGTAGGCATATATTAAAGATTATTATTGTTTTTACACCCCTTATAACAAATAAAATATATGTAATACACTTAATTTTTTTTAAAGACATAAACAGTGATCGACTTTACTCCGCAATATTTTAAAATCGATCTTAAACTAAAAATTCAATGGTGATCGACTTTACTCTATTTAAGCAGGTAACTTCGTTCACAAGTCAAATAAAATAACAGTTTTTTATAGATTGTGATTCAATTCTTGTAACGTGACTTCATAAGTGAAGGATATGACAACAAAATGCTATTTTCTGAGGAACTTCGCTCCATTGCATAACCTCAATATCATTAAAAAATTGCAAAATTTTGATCGACTTTACCCTCTTCTACGGTGTATACAGTCACGAAGCTTGGGATGGTTTTTTGCAATTCTCGCGATAGTTGCTAGCCGCTTGGAGCGCTGTGAGTACTAGGAACAATAGACTGTGCCACAGCCATCGTGATCTAATATAGGCCGTAAGACAGACCATGTAACTCGCTTAACCCGATCACGAAGGGCGGCGTTTCAACCATGTAAATTAGTTGGATGCATAAACAGTAACATATGTTTCTCTAAAATGTAGTGTAATTCCATTAATAAAACTTAAAACAATGATTATGAGACACTTCAGACATAATTCACTTGCGAGTTGAAGTGTAATATTATTTATGGTGTGAAAATTACGTTGTTCACATGTGTAATACCTGCCTTTATTTCGATTAAATGTTGCGAAATTCTTGTACATTCATTTATCCACGATTCAAAAATTTTCAATTGCACCGCACGGATATTTAGATATGCTGAAATTATAGGTTATGCTTATTGTACCAGTTACCCCTTTCTGTCTAAATTTAGTGATCTTCAATGCCTTGCCATTCATATGAAAATTATAGGTAATGTTTACTATATTTAACTTGTATTACTTAATTCGTAATTATACAATATAAATAAGCATAATGTCACGTATGATACCCCGGACATTCAATTTGTCTGTATTTTAATACTACAATTGAGTACTGAATTATTGTATCTATCTACTACTTAAGAGACGAAGTAACACAATTGTACGTACACTAATTTCATAGGAGTGGTATGGTAAATGTTTTGTCTAAAATTAAGGAAGGTTGATATGCTAAATTAAAATAATAATTGTATTTTTTTATTAAACCTCAAAATAGCTTCAATTCTAAACTTAAAATGTTGACGCGAACAGATTATGTTAACATCTGAAATTCTCTTCACATTAAAATAACACAGTTTTGTAATTATATCTGCAACATATTATGCAACAAGAAGTAAAGGGAACTTATGGACACATTACACTAAATGAAGCTTAGCAATGATACGGAATAAAGTTATAATATAATATTTCACTGAGCTCCATACACTGAAATAAAAAACCCGAACAAACATTACAGCCTGGTCTAGATCGAAAAGGCATTGACTGTGCTGTATTTCGCATTTTTGTGAAAAGCTATGTAAACTGGGAAATGTTCGTTATCGGTTGTAATAACTGTAAATACCTAAAATAGAATAATTTTAATAATACTATGGGACAAGGAGACGTTTGTAGTACTGTAAATTGTAAGAAAAATAGGTTAGAGTTATCCTTCTTCCGAAAGATCCAGGAAGATGAGTTTATAGAATATAATATATATTTTATGGAAATAATATATAAATCTTATGTATTTCATATTTCAATAGAGGAAGGAAGGTGTTAATTTTTTCAAAAGAACACATATCGCAAGTACAATGCATTTTATCGTCTGTTAGAGAAAGAGGCTGTGATGAGGCGATAGTAGCGATCCTGGTGGTGAGCAACTATCTATGTTTGCATATTTAGTAATTATTGAGCTTCGTGACTGTATATATTAGACTGTGGTTGTACTCTGAGAAAATCTTGGCTTATTATTTCTGTTCGCTACAAATCTCACGATATCTTCCAGCATCTTTCGTGAGAATCCGTTAGGTGGCTGAGATACTGCTTTAATAAAACATCTTTATGCATTTGCTTTTTCAGAAATATAAAATGTTATAAAATCTTCATCATATTCGCTCATTTCCTGATGTAAATTTTATTATCACATTGTGAATTGTAAAGTATTTTATATTTAGTAGGTTACAGTAAAGTGATGTTGAAATGTACCATATTCATTATTAAAATACATTATAGCTATTTACGGGCGTGCTGCTGTTGCTATGTTAGTTAAGAGAAAAAATGAGTATCCGCTAGCCAGTAGAATAAAAACTGTTTGTGTAAAAATATGATTAAATGTAAGCAATCAAAATACCATTTATTCACTGAAATTAAACAAGGAAATCCTAGAATTTTCCAATTTCTTTTTCCAAACATTTTTGACACCTGCTTACGAAATAACATATCAATCACTGATATTTTATTTGAGAAATGGAGAAAATGTATGTATGTATGTATGTATGTATGTATGTATGTATGTATGTATGTATGTATGTATGTATGTATGTAGTTACACTCAGTAATAACAATTAATAATAAACACAATAAATACAATTAATAATAACACTAATAATAATAATTAATATTAATAATAAATCCAGCCTTTATCCGTTAACTTTACTACAGAACAAAGTATTAAAAATTTGTTTAATAAAACAGAAAGATTACCCGACTGAATTGTTATTTAAACATTTCAAAGTTTTCAACATTAAACAAATGTATCATTTTATCACCACAGCATGGCGCGTCCTCAGGTTGCGGATAGAGGAGACGGCCTCCAGATATGGAGGGTAGCTGCAAATATATTGAATAAGCAGTCGTGGTCCTCCAGCTTGGGGGTTGGGCGAAGGGCTAACAACCCATCACGGTAAAAAAACAGCTTGTTACGAATCCCTACAATAAGCCTCGCAATAGGACTGATTCTCTGGCACGACCACAGCAAAGGAATAAGGTTTTGATATTTGGCACTTGGAACGTAACTAGTCTTTATAGAACAGGAGGGGTAACATTAGTAGCTAAAGAACTAGCTAGATATAGAATAGACTTCGTAGGAGTACAAGAGGTTAGGTTAGATGGGAATGGCATATCACAAATAGGAGATTACTTGTTGTATTATGGGGAAGGAAACAATAATCACCAATTAGGAACAGGACTTCTTTCTTCATAAAAGAATAAAATCAGCAGTAAAAAAGGTCGAATTTATCAGTGACAGGTTATCATATTTAGTACTTAAGGGTAGATGGTGCGACATCATAGTTATAAATGCTCACGCCCCTACAGAAGAGAAAGACGACCATATAAAGGATAGCTTCTATGAGGAATTGGAACATACTTTTGATCAGTTCCCTAGATATCACACGAAAATTTTATTGGGGGATTTCAACGCTAAAGTAGGACGGGAGGATATTTTTAGACCAACTATTGGAAAAGAGAGCCTACACGCAATTAGTAGTGACAATTGAGTTAGATTAGTCAACTTTGCCACATCGAAAAATTTAATTGTCAAAAGTACAACATTCCCCCATAAGGATATACATACATATACTTGGACTTCTCCAGATGGATTGACACACAACCAAATAGATCAAATCTTGATAGATAAACGGAGACATACTAGTATAGTAGATATTCGAACTTTCAGGGGTGCAGACTGTAATTCTGACCATTATTTGGTGATTGGAGAATTAAGAGAAAGATTATCAGCAGCCAAGCGAGTAGAGCAACAAGTTAATATTACTAAATTCAATATTTTGAAATTAAAGGACGAGGAAGCTAAGCAAAATTATCAGGTCGAAATTTCAAATAGGTTTGCCACTTTAGAAAGTTCCGACGAAGTTGAGAAAGAATTAGATGTTAATATCGTGTGGGGAAAATATCAGAGATAGTATCAAAATTGCAGCTGAGCAGAGCATAGGTTATTATGAAACTAAGAAAAAGGAAACCGTGGTTTGATGAAGATTGTTGCATGATAGTAGAAAGAAGGAAACAGGCAAAATTGAAATTCTTACAGGAGCCAGTTGAGGAGAAGAGAGATAATTATTTCAATGAAAGACGGGAAGCAAGTCGTACACTTAGGAATAAAAAGAGAGGTTACTTGAAGGAAAAACTGAATGAGGTAGAAACAAATAGTAAGAATAAAAACATTAGAGATTTATATAAGGGTATAAAGGAATTTAAGAACGGATATCAGCCAAGGGTAAACGTGATCAAGGATGAGAATGGTGACTTGCTTGCAGACTCTCCATCAATCCTAAACAGATGGAAAAACTATTTTGCGCAACTACTAAATGTACATAGGCCAAATAGAAATGATCGGGACGAAATTCAAATACAAAGTGCTGAGCCATTTATACCCAAACCCACGCTTTCAGAAGTCGAAATTGCAATAGAAAATCTGAAAAAGTACAAGTCTCCAGGTATCGATAAAATTCCAGCAGAATTAATACAAGAGGGTGGAAGTGCATTATATAGCGAAATTTATAAACTTGTACTTGCTATTTGGGAAAAGGAAATTGTACCAGAACAATGGAAGGAGTCCATAATTGTACCTATTTTTAAAAAGGGGGACAAAACCAACTGTGATAACTTTCGAGGAATATCACTTTTGTTGACGTCGTACAAAATTTTGTTCAATATTCTTTTGAGAAGATTAACTCCGTACGTAGATGAAAGTATTGGGGATCATCAGTGCGGTTTTCGGCGTAATAGATCGACTATTGATCAGATTTTTTGTATTCGACAGATAATGGAGAAAAATGGGAGTATAAGGGTACAGTACATCAGTTATTCATAGATTTCAAAACGGCATATGACTCGGTTAAGAGGGAAGTATTATATGATATTCTTATTGAATTTGGTATTCCCAAGAAGCTAGTTCGATTAATTAAAATGTGTCTCAGTGAAACATACAGCAGAGTCCGTATAGATCAGTTTCTATCTGATGCTTTTCCAATTCACTTCGGGCTAAAGCAGGGAGATGCACTATCACCTTTACTTTTTAACTTCGCCCTAGAATATGCCATTAAGAAAGTTCAGGATAACAGGCAGGGTTTGGAATTGAACGGGTTACATCAGCTTCTTGTCTATGCGGATGACGTGAATATGTTAGAAGAAAATACACAAACGATCAGGGAAAACACGGAAATTTTACTTGAAGCAAGTAAAGCGATCGGTTTGGAAGTAAATCCCGAAAAGACAAAGTATATTATGTATCGTGACCAGAATATTGTACGAAATGGAAATATAAAAATTGGAGATTTATCCTTCGAAGAGGTGCAAAAATTCAAATATCTTGGAGCAACAGTAACAAATATAAATGACACTCGGGAGGAAATTAAACGCAGAATAAATATGGGAAATGCGTGTTATTATTCGGTTGAGAAGCTCTTATCATCCAGTCTGCTGTCCAGAAATCTGAAAGTTAGAATTTATAAAACAGTTATATTACCGGTTGTTCTGTATGGTTGTGAAACTTGGACTCTCACTCTGAGAGAGGAACATAGGTTAAGGGTGTTTGAGAATAAGGTGCTTAGGAAAATATTTGGGGCTAAGCGGGATGAAGTTACAGGAGAATGGAGAAAGTTACACAACACAGAACTGCATGCATTGTATTCTTCACCTAACATAATTAGGAACTTAAAATCCAGACGTTTGAGATGGGCAGGGCATGTAGCACGTATGGGCGAATCCAGAAATGCATATAGAGTGTTCGTTGGGAGACCGGAGGGAAAAAGACCTTTAGGGAGGCCGAGACGTAGATGGGAGGATAATATTAAAATGGATTTGAGGGATGTGGGGTGTGATGATAGAGACTGGATTAATCTTGCACAGGATAGGGACCGATGGCGGGCTTATGTGAGGGCGCCAATGAACCTTCGGGGTCCTTAAAAGCCATTTGTAAGTAAGCAAGCATCATTTTATTTAATTAAAATATTTTCATACAAATTTTAATAAATTTGAAAGGTATATACATAAATATAGAACTAAAAATATGAATTCTCTGCGTTTGTCTGAACCAAAATGTAAAACCAATGCAGCTTTTTATCATAGCATGAGTTAAGGGCCCCAGATTATTAAACAAATTTTATTCCAATAATATTTCAACCACGAATCGTCTCCAAATTAATAAAAAATTAATAAAAAATTGTATTGGATTTATAGTTTGGGTTTAAACATATTAAACGCTATCTAATCTGTATTCACTCTCAATTTTAATTTTATTTTTGTCTGTATTGGAATCCCCTCCTGAGCACAAGTCTTACTCATTCAGGAGTGAGCTAGTTTATCTTTAATTGTATTTATTAATTTGTATTCATTTCAAACTTACTGGCAATAAAAATAAATAAATAAATAAATAATACGAATAATAATAAAATAATAATAACAACAGTATTATAATATTAACAAGGAGCATCCTAAATTAAATGAAGCACTATCACTTAAAATAACATTTAAAGTAAATCTCATTTGTATCTTAACCCTAAGTTCGATGTAAAATCCATGAGTATGATATGTTCAAACATGCACAAGTACCTTTCAGCACTACACTCATTTCGCTGTAAGTTCACTCACTGCACTGGAACTACGACACATTTCACTAACACTAACCTGATTTCACTAACAGTTCAAAAACATTTCAGTGTTTAAATACTTCAGACTACCACTATAAACTATAAAACTTCACTGACACAAGCACTTCACTGACACAACATACTTCACTGACGTAACACATTTCACTGACACAACACATTTCTTCACTTAATAACAAAACATCAATTATACCCTTTAAATAGTGCATAATATACTACCGTCTATTAGTAAAGTCCTTAAGCCTATTTTTAATTAAATTTTTTGTTATTAGTAAAGCCTTTAGTAAGTCTGCAGGTAAAGCATTCCAGTCCCTAATACTAAGATTGAGAAAAGAAAACTTTCCAGTGTCCGTCCTCTGTCTTCTTTCCCTCAGTTTATGTGAGTGGTCGTTCCTTGAAGAGTAATTTGGCGGCTGCAAGCTATTTTTTATGTCTCTCCAGGCAGGCTCACCTCTGTATGTTTTGAACATTGCGCAGAATCGAATTCGCGTTCTTCTGTCCGTGAATGTGTTCCATTTTAATGTTGAATTATTACGATAACATTTGAGAGTCGTTTTTGAATTTTTTCCAATGTCTTAATATGTTCTAATCTGTAAGGATCCCAACATGCAGCACTATATTCTATTACTAGACGAACTAGTGACTTATATGCAATTTCTTTGGATTTATCAGAGTCTTTTCCTAGTACCCTCATCACAAAGTGTAACGCTTTCCATGCTTTTCCCGCTGTGTCAGTGCCGTGTTTCCCCCAGCCGAGATCGCTGCTAAAAGTTATTCCTAGGTATTTACATTTGTTAACTTCCGGAATGGTTTCACCCCCTAACGTATAGGATGGAATTATTTTATTTATTTTTCTTGTAAAACTGATGCTTTGCTATTTAGAGAATTTATTTTCATTCTGGTGGCTATTGTCCAATCGTTTATTCTATTGAGGTCATTCTGAAGAAGAGTATTATCTTCATAACTTTTTATTTCCCTGTATACGATACAATCATCCGGAAATAATCCATCCCTGGACAAGATGTTAACTAGCAGATCATTTACAAAAGTCAGGAATAGAAGAGGCTCCAAGACACTCCCCTGTGGGACTCCAGAAGTAATTTCTATTGGACTCGAAAATTCCTTCCCCAACCGTACTCTCTGAGTGCTACAAGTTCAAAATTCCTTGATCCACTGGAGTACTCTGAAGTCAAATCCTATTGATTGTAGTGTCCACACCTGTGGAGTAACGGTTAGCATGTCTAGCCGCGAAACCAAGTGGCCCGGGTTCGATTCCCGGTCGGGGCAAGTTACCTGGTTTTTTCCGGGGTTTTCCCTCAACCCAATATGAGCAAATGCTGGGTAACTTTCGGTGGTGGACCCCGGAATCATTTCACCAGTATTATCACCTTCATCTCATTCAGACGCTAAATAACCTAAGCTGTTGATAAAGCGTCGTAAAATAACCTACTAAATTAAAAAAAATTTATTGTAGTTTAACCAACAATATGTCGTGTGGA